>NC_136493.1:49164721-49247221 GCF_053919585.1 Euprymna scolopes | reverse complement strand
GTCATATTAACACACCGGTTCTCATTGGATTACCGAAGTTCAGCAACGTTGAGCCTGGCAAGTACCAGATAGGTGATCACTTGGTGTAACAAGAGGCGTAGTATTAACTTTGACCTTGAATGGACTGGGTACAGAACCTAGGGTCATTCAGGTTGTCCCCATCCCTAAAAATAGAATTAGGAAAGGTTAGGAAGGAGAAGAAAAGAAAGGAAAGAAAAAGAGGTCTAAGAGATATACACTCCCTTATGAATATAAAAGGCTGGGAGTAACAGCCTAACGAGAGTGAGAAAGAGTGAGCTAGTAGCTTCCACAGGCAGCCTTTCTCCCCGGCGGATTGGTTCAAAGGGCGTCGTAAGAACTTTAACCTCAACCCACTATCACCAGAATCTACCTACTACCCAAGTTGGTCATCACTACTACTACGACGGATGGTAAAGTACTTTTGTTTATCATTTGACCAAACGTCTTGAATATTATATTATATATTAAATTCCGAGAAAAGATTATTGCTTTGCCTAGTTTTCCCCACTATAATTACCTTCCTCTTGTTACCATTTTTCCCTTTCATTTTACTTTTGGGTTCTTCCCTCTTGTCCTGTTTAAATATTACTTTCATAAATATTTCTGTCAGTCTATCTTGTTTTGGTATGTTTTGTGTCTGTAATAAATTCCCTATTTTTATATAAAATACCTGCTTCTTGTATTTTTATCTCTCTCCCGCAAAACCTTTTTCCCTACTCTTCCTTACGATAGCAAATACTGTGTTACGGCGTTGTGATTAGCCACCGCACCCGTAACACTTGGAAATACCTGACGACTGTATGTTGGAGGACGTCGACATCTCCTGTCAAAAGCTGCAAAAACCAAACGTCATCTTCCTTGACGGGGATATACATGCGACTGAGGACCGCTTGTGAATTTCATACTCTCATGAAACTTCCTCCTTTGGAGCAAGCCGGTTCAACCTACATAGGGTTAGTTCCGTTTCGGGTATCGGATATTAACAGACGCTATCACAATGACTTTAATTTTGGTGGTTTTAGTACTGAAAGAAAACCTCGGCTGGAATGCTTATTAGTTGAAAATTTTGTTTAAAGTATTTTAAGTGCCCAAAATTGCGAAGAGATAGCGAGCTGACGAAGCCTTCTAGTAATTTTACACGTTTCTCGAGTTCGTATATGAACACAAACTAGCATTCTCTTATAAGATTAAAGGAACCTTAATGTCAGGTTGAGAGAGGGATTGGGGATAGTGATAACAGAGACAACGAGAACCGATGTCAGTATTAAGCAACGTTGAGCCCGGTCAGTACTAGATGGGTGACCATTTGGCCATACCGGGTGCTATATGTAGGAGGACGTCGCTATCTCCCTGCAAAAGCTGCAAAAACCAAACATCGTCATTTTCCTTGACAGGAATATACATACGACTCGAGACCGCTTGTGAATTTCATATTCGCATGAAACTTTTTCCTTTGTAGGAAGTCAGTTCAACCCGCCTAAGGTGAGTGTCGTTTCAATACTTTAGTAAAATAATTTTATAAGCAAAATACTCGAGTGTAAGAAATAAGTGTAAGAATTAGGCTTTAGTTAATTTTTTGGCGGGGAACAATTGGGGGGGGGGCGTAAAAATATAAAATTCATAAACTATGTTACTATTTAATTGGCTCACCACAAAGGCCGAGTAAGACACAAGGTCGGTTTTAATGTGGGTAAATATAGCTCTGAAAAAAAAAATAAAAACCAACAAAAAAAAAAAAACAAGGAGCTCTGGATTAAAACAAAAGCAAAAATTGCCTCAATCTAGAAGAACTGATCCTTCATTGAGTGACGGCAGCGTCAAGTGCAGCATCAGAACAGTTACTGCACTTTGCTCTTAGCTAAAATACCAAGCAAAGGTGTATTGAATAAATTATTTAGAGAATTAATTTGACAAGCATGACATTAAGCACACATTTTAATTTGGTGCATTTTAGGACGTTTACTCCTCCAGGCTTCATGCTTTCCCTGTGATGAGAGTTTAGTTTATCATATATATATATATATATATATATATATATATATATATATATATATATATATATATATATATATATATATATATATATATATATATATATATATATATATATATATATATATATATATATATATATATATATATATATATATATATATATATATATATATATATAATGGGTTAATAAATTCCAACGAAAGAAAGATGTATATTTAAATAAGGGAGTAGTCACCAACAATGTGTATTTTTTAACATTATTTTATTATTCCGTGTCTTGCTTTTTCATTGAGAATTATGTTTGGATCATTGTAATAATGTTTTTAAGTCCAATGACTTAAAAACATTATTACAATGATCCAAACATAATTCTCAATGAAAAACCAAGACACGGAATAATAAAATAATGTTAAAAAATACACATTGTTGGTGACTACTCCCTTATTTAAATATATATATATATATATATATATATATATATATATATATATTCAGGTTTGAGGTGTTCAAAAGTCAGTACTAATGAAGACAACGAGGTTGTTAAATAGTGCTCAATAAAAAGAGCAAAATATTATTTATTATTTGGGGGTAAACAGTTACATATGGTCACTACAAATAGCCATCTGTTTTAGTCAAAGAGGCTTCATCAGGCGACCTGGAACCTCTCGACGCCAAAAAGAAAAACTGGATAGATAAGAGAGAAATTAAAAAAGAAAAATGGAGTTCTTCAAAAATGTATAAAAAGTTCATAAAGAGTTTATAAAAAATTGCGAGCTCTCTAAAAAAGAGGATAGAAAAAAAAAAACGGGATAAAAAAAGGAGGAAAGATCGCATTAGAACCTATCGGAGATTATTCAAAATTTTCATAACAGAATGTAAATTTGAAATAAAAATGGGTCATAATTTTACTGGGGCTGTGAGTTGTATAGGAGAGTGGTGTGGAGGGGATTCTACTTATATTGAACGTGTCAGGGTAAGAAAAGGGCTATGCAGTGTGTGATTTTACTACGAGAGTTACGTGTCGTTACGCGTTAAGTTAGGGGTGGCGGATTGACTAATGCAGACATATTCATGCTGAGGCATATATCTGCATACATGCATACATACCAAATATACAAATACATGCATACATGTGCGAAAGCGACACAGCCATACACACGTAAATATATACATAAAAGAACATACGCACACGCAAGAACACAGCTATATGTATAGATACACAGATAATCACAGGTATACAAATATATAAATACGTACAAATATACAGATATACACACATATACAAATATAGACACATATACATCCATATACTTATACATATATATACATATATACACACATACACACATATATAGACATACAAATACAGATATAGATACACAAACACACACAAACACACGCACACACATATATACATATATATACACATACACACATACACACATATATATATATACATAGACACACACAAATATATAAATACATATATATACATCAGCAAATACATCTATATGACCATCTACATATATACTTATGTACACAATAAATATACACAGACGGGCGTCTAGCGAAATAAACCTACGTCTGTGATACAGACATAAGTATATATTTGATTAAATAGTATCGGGACATTAAAAATTAAAATGGATTATATTTAAGATGGATTATATTCTTAATTTTCTTAATAATTCTTTAATAAATCCCTAATAGTTTTTAATCGAAAATTTTATCTGATTCTAATATTCGAATGTATTCCTTTGCATTGATTGACTTCTCACATTTAATATGTTCCCCAACTCCTGCTGCAGTAAACGTTCCCCATGCCATTATCTCTCCATTCCGGCGTTTAACTGTCGTTTTTATGCAACTTGGTGAAAATCTTTCTCCAGTTCTTCGATTGCACCATTCGGGAGCATCGGGAGCATCACTAATAAGATAAAATTTTGAAACATCTAACTAGAAAACATTCCTGAACCAGTCTCTATCTTTCTTGTCATAACACGAAGAAAATCTCTTTCTATCATTGATGTTTTTCTTAGATAACAATGGCTTCTTTGCACACCTTTTAGAAGAAAATCACATTTCTTTCGTTCGTCTAGATATTGTATATCTAGAAAGAGAATTTCCAGAAACAGTTACTTTAAGCCTGTGGCCGTCCTTTAAAGTGGATGCTCTAGGGCGACCAGATCCAGATTTCCCTGTTACCAAGCGTTCGACTTCGAGCCTTCGACTAATTCGCTTCATTGCAGAAAGAGATGTTTTCACATTTTCTTTTCTTAAAATATAAAAAATCTATTTGTAAATCATTTTCGACTGCCTTAATCCTGCAATTCGTTTTTTTTTACATTCTTGACAAGATGTGGTCTTCCCATTTTTAGGATTAATTTTTACACTTATTATTATATGCTATAATAATAATGATCTGAAAAATAGAAATTTTTTAACAAAAATTCATAGAAGAATATTGAAAAATCGATTTCTTCCTTCTTTCACGCTTGGCCCATTTTTTTTTTTTTTGCTCATGAGTGTAAACTAGCGAGGAGCACTCGGCTTTGCCGGGTCGCAAATTACACTTAAGTATATTTTTAGTTATCCATATTTCATATTTAGTATTAAAGAGCCAATTCTCTATCGAATATTATATTGCGCTTTATAGATAATACTGATATCAAAAATTAAAAAAAAAAAAAAATTATTTGGCTGCCATCAGCTAGAATCGAAATCAAAATATTTATCGCTCCAGCCACGTCGCCTACTGATGTAGCTATCGAGAGATGGGTGTGGAAGCTTTAATATTTAACGACGAAATAAATCGAATTTGGGCATGCGCAGAAAGAAGTAAAAATATGTCGTTACGTAGAAATGAATAGTTTGCATTCTGTGCGCATTAACCTCCACCCAAATAAATATTTTACTCGTTATAAACCATCGTTGATGTATGGTTACTGTTTCCTGCTAATTTTAGTGTTATGTGACTAGTAGATTAAGAGTTTATTGGTTAAATATTTACACACAAACAGCCACACACACACACACACACACACACACACACACACACACACACACACACACACACACACATATATATATATATATATATATATATATATACATCTACTGATTTATTCATATAGATATATGATGGTTGCAAACTCGTGTTTAAACATTTCTTGAATAATAAAAGTTTTCACGCAATGTTAGTGTATTAAGCTATTTTTTTTAAAGTTAGGAAAGGTTTAGAAGCGATCTCACTCTGTAAGTCACTACCAAACAAGAAGTCTACATCGTTGGAAGCAACAGTCTCCGCAGATCTTATATCCGAGTTTTCCTTATCCTAGAAGATTGCCTCAAACAAAAGATCACCTCTTCTAGTGGTTTCTACCCTTCTTGGCCTTTTGGCCGAGATCAAAGTGTAGTATCTGTTCTCTGATACATTTCTTGGCTTTTTGGACAAGATCAAAGTGTAGTATCTGTTCTGACAGATACTACACTTAAGATAATTTGTACCAGTCAATGGAGGGGAAACCCTCTATACTGGGACAATTATTATTTTTGGTAACCAGAGTGACCCCTTTTAGGGGAGCTGGTTTTTACCTCACATTAAAAACGGCCTTGTGCCTAATTTGCTCAGTGGGGGAGCAAATAAACACCATCTGTTCTCTGATACATACACAGCGATAGGCAGTCTTGTTCTGGCGACACATTCTCGTGCCCGGCGAGCTTGTTGGGTAGCGTTCTGTCCGCACCCCCACTTTGTCTGTCTTTCTCTGCTCTCCCCCCTCCCCCACGGGGGGGGGATCCGAGCTGATAATTTACGACCTTCCCGCGAGGGAGGGTCGGAAACACTTTCTCTCTTCCCTCCACTAACTTCCCACTCCCTCTCTCAGTTCTATTTCCCCTCTTGCCGCCTTTGGCGCCACTTCTTTTTGGCGCCAAAGTCGGCTCCCAATTTGGACGTCGACTCCACGTCACTCATTTTGGTGAATTTATACAGGGAAGAGAGAGCTTTTATTCAAAAATAGACACCCCCAGCCCGGGGACCACCAATACAGATACCCCCAGCCAGGAGGCTACCACAAGAAAAACTGCTCCCCAAGAGGACGGCTCCCCAACAGGGGAAGCAAAAAGCAACGGGGCATACCGCCCGGACACTAAACCAAAGGACGCCCCTCAGAAAGGAGAAAACTCACCAGCAGCTCCCCAAGAGGGCGACTCCCCAAAAAGGGGAGAAAAAACAATGTTGGACGGGGCATCCCGTTCCGGCAACAAAAATCAAGAGGCAGTAGCCCCAAAGGACGATAAGGGAGACAGTGCTCCCCAAGAGGGCGACTCCCCACAAAGGGGAGAAAAAACAATGTTGGACAGGGCATCCCGCTCTGACTACAAAAATCAAGAGGCAGTAGCCCCAAAGGACGATAAGAGAGACAGTGCTCCCCAGGAGGGCTACTGCCCCAAAAGGGGAGCAAATCAAGAAAACGAGGGGGCATACAGCCTAGACCTCCCCAAAACAAAAGGGGCAAAAGCTCCCAAGGACAATAAAGAGGACAACGCTCCCCAGGAGGCCGACTCCCCAAAAAGGGAAGTATTTCCTGGAAGAAGTATAGAGCAGGGAGAGTCGGTCCCAAAGGAAAGCGGAAAGGGAAATGCGCCTCAAAATAGCAACCCTTCCGCCAAGGAACAGCAAAAACAGTCCAACCTCACCAAAGATCCAACACCAACAAGAGGGTCGGCATGGGGGAAGACTGTAGAGAAGCAACTGTCCCCTCAAGAGTATAGAGACTTGTACTTGACCAAATACAGACAATACATAGAGGGGGCAGAAATTAAACCAGTGCCAGGCGCTTGGGAGGCAATCGAAGACAGAGTGCTCTCCCTCATCATCTCGGATATGCCGGAAAACCGCCTCCTAGGGATGAAAAAGGAAGACATGGCAGGGCTCCTACACAAGCTAAACATCCCGGTATTATACCTGTACCAGAGGAGCTACGCCATGTGGGACATCCTCCTACCCACCAAGGAAGATGCGGAGAGACTCTCCCTACAGGAAATTAAGTATGGGAGAACAAAACTAAAGCCCGAATACCAGGGCAGGACAAGGACCCGGGTGCAGGTATTCAATGTACCTATGCAAATATCAGCAGAAATCCTGGGATCCTTCTTCACACAGTTCGGCGAGGTGGAAAAAATAACCCCAGTGCGGTCGAAAACCGGCATGCACTTGGGCAGCTACACTGTGGCCATGAGGCTAAAGAAAGAAGGCTTCCAGGCGATACCAGCACAGCTGACATTTAAGGAGGCAACTATGACAGTAGTAGTGGAGGGGCGTCGTCCGCACTGCTGGTTTTGCCAAAAACAGGGTCACATGGCCAAGAGCTGCCCTCAAAGGTCAAATCCTACTCAAGTGACACTAAAGGCGGTCCCAACCTCTGAGACAGCACCAGTGTCCAAACAGGCTGTCACAACTCCTGCAACCAGAGCACCAACCCCAGCACCGAGGAAACCCAAAACTGTGCAGGAGCCCAAAGGGGAGGAATGGATCACGGTAATGAGGCGGAAACGGAAGCCCACAATCCCATCTGCCACCGTCCCACAACCAACCCAACAACCGAGGCAGCAACAACAACAGCAGCCTCCACAACAGCCGCAGCAACAGCCATGGCAGCAGACACAGCAGCAGCAGCCAAACCAGCTGTTGAACCAGCCGCAGCAACAACATCAGCTGCCGCGGCCAATTCCACAACCAATGCCACGAAAACAGCAGCAACAACAAAAACAGCAGCAGCAGCAACAGCCAGAACAGCAGCAACAAAAACGGCTGCAGCAACCAGAAAAGCAACAGCATCAACCGGAGAAACAACAATTAGAGGAGCAGCAACAACCAACGGTCCCCACACCAATTGAGACGGGGATCAAGCGAAGAAAACACTGCTCCTCTGAGGATGAATCTGCTAGTGAGAGGGAGAGGAACTCAACCTCACCACTCCCCGGTTCATTCAAAAGAATAAAAAAGAAAAGGAAAGGGGAAGAAAAGGCAGCCCCCACTCCCTGTGAGCATACACCACCTCTAACAACAACACAACCCACTTCCACCCCCATACCACATACTGCACCAACACTAGACACCGCACTAACACCAACACCAACATCAGACACCGCACCAACACCAACACCAACATCAGACACCGCACCAACACCAGACACTGCACCAACACCAGACACTGCACCAACACCAGACACTGCACCAACACCAACACCAGACACCGCACCAACACCAACACCAGACATCACACCAACACCAGACACCGCACCAACACCAACACCAGACACCACACAGACACTCGTCCCCACACCAATGCAAATTGAGCCGCCATCCCAGAAAGAAAAGAATGAACCCGGGAGGGGGAGAGACCCTTCAGATTCTCCCACTTACGGACTCACTCCAACAGGGACTCTCGCCCTCGAAACGAGAGAGGAACTTTGTTCTGTAGACCCCCTGTCTGTGGCAATGGGCGTACCACACCGGCAGAGAAAAAATTTAAAACCTCTGCTGGACTGCCAACAGATAGGGGGAAAAGACGTTAATGTCCCCTCTAATTTCCCGGACGCCCCACGGCTAACAACTTTCGTCAGGCTTCCTGAGGCCTGCAAAACCAACGTGTGGACAATGCTGGAAGCCGCTGAAGGGGCTGGTCCGGGAATTGAACTGATTAGGAAAAATGACCCTTCCCTTGAGGAACTCGCAAAACAATGCAAGGGAAGGGTCCCAGTGTTGGTCCATCCGTCACTCTATAGGGCCCTTAAATTGACTTACCCTTTGGATGTCGGCGGCATTGTGAGAGAAGGTCAGGACATGAAAAACCTGACCACCTTGAGCATTGCACACAACGTCGGTGTCCTTTCCCCGGCTGACTTCGGAGCTGAGTGTAACACACCTTAAGGTAGGTACCATGGCTTTGAATTTGGCTAGTCTGAATGCGAGGGGCTTGAGATCATCGGGCCGGGCGGCTCGCCTCCGGCACGACCTCTTGTCCCTGGGAGTGGATGTCGCTGCGATTCAGGAGACGCATTTCGTTTCCTCTGTGGACTGTCAGGTGCTGGCCCGAGACTTTGAGGTTTTCTCAGCATATGGCAGCCCGCGGGGGAAGGGAGTTTCCGTGCTGGTTAAACGTACCCTGTCGGCGACGGTCGACGTTGTCCATAGAGATGCAGTGGGTAGGCTGGTTGTGGCCGATGTTGCCGTAAAAGATTCTGTGTTTCGGGTGATTGCGGTTCATGCGCCCAGCACCGCTCGTGAGAGGGTCTCATTCTTCAGTCAGCTTGACGCGTTTGTAGATTGTCGGAAGCGGGTAGTGCTAATGGGGGATTGGAATTCCATCTTAGACCCCGACATAGATAAGGTAGGAGGCGGAGCTAGAGGATCGGAGAGGTGCGAGTCCAGCCTGGCTGATCTGATGGCTAGATGCGGTCTGGTCGACAGGTTTCGGGTCGAGCATCCAGGGCGGGAGATGTGGACGTGGACCAATAGTGTTTCCTCCTATCCAAATACTTATTTGGACAGGATGTTAGTTAGGAGAGGCGAAGTAGACTTCTTATCTTGTCCCACGTTCACTTGGCTAGGCCAGACGGACCATAAATTAGTTATGGCCCGGCTGAAGCTAGGAAATAGGCCTAAGTTAGCGGGGTACTGGAAGTTAAACACCTCCCTTCTGGAGATACAAGACTTCCAAGATCAGTTAAGAGAATTGATTAAGAAGGCACTAGTGGGGGCGGTTACCGGGAGTAAGTGGTGGTTAGGTCTCAAAGCCAAGATCAGAAGCTTCTCCGTCAAGTATGCCCAGCGCCTCGCACTAGATAAGGCCAAGACGAAGAAGAAGCTAGAGCAGAAACTAGCCCAGGCTACGGGGGAGGGTGATAGGGTTAGTCAGGAACTAGCTAAGCAGGACCTTCTACGCGAGACTAGCGAGCGTTACGAAGGCCAAGTAGTTAGAGCTAGGCTTAGAAAGATAGGCAACGAAGCAGTCAATTCTGATGCAGACGTGCGCCGTGAGGTTTCTAGGCGTGGCTCGGACAAATACATTGCAAAAGTCAAACATCCGGATGAACGCACCCTGGAATCGACTCGGGAGATCTGCGAGGGGTTTCGAGAACATTTCGAGGAGCGTTTTACGCAGCAGCCCGATCTTCTGGTCCTTGAGTTTAGCGACTATTTGGCCGACTCTCCCCGCCTCGAGGCGGCTAGAGCGGCTGGTTGCAAGGGCCGGGTGACGGAGCGGGAGGTCTTTACTGCGCTGAAGCAGGTCAGCTGTGACAGATCGCCAGGACTTGATGGTCTGCCATACGAACTGTACTTGAGGCTGTCGCCCATGTTTCTGCCTCTTCTGACGGATATGTTCAACCATTGGTTTGCTCAGGGATCCATCCCAGGGCAGGTGACCAAGGGAGTGATCACATTGCTGAAGAAAGGTGACGGGCATGGAGGGGAAGAGTTAGACGACTACAGGCCCATAACTCTGCTAAACACAGAGTTGAAGATTTTGGCCAAGGTCCTGTCGAATCGGCTGCAGGTTGTTATCGACGAGTTGGTTGAACCGGAACAGAACTACGCTGTGAAGGGGAGATCGATTCAGAACAACTTGCACCTGATCCGCATGATCCTAGAGGGGGGAATAGATGACGACACGGAAGCCGCGCTGATAAACTTAGATCAGTCCAAAGCTTTCGATAGGGTCGACCATCGTTTCCTGGCATCTGTCTTAGAGGCCGCCGGTTTTAAACCGGACTTTTGCAAGTGGATCTCCATAATGTATCGACAGCCCATGGCTGTCGTGCAAGTGAACGGAAAGCGCTCGAAACCCTTTGTTATCTCTCGGTCGGTTCGTCAGGGTTGTCCGCTGTCGCCCCTGCTTTATGTCCTGGCTTTGGAGCCTCTTCTCCGCAAGCTGAGACATGGGGAGGCAAATTCGGCCCTGCGCGGAATGGCTCTGCCTGGCGGCACAGCTGCCAAGGTATCCGCGTTCGCCGATGATGTCACGATCTTCGTGTCGGGCTTCAGAGACATTGAGGTCGTGTCGGAGGCACTCACACACTACGAAAGAATTACAGGGGCCAAGATAAACCGCAACAAGTCGGTAGGACTGCGGTTGGGCGCATGGAGTGGCAACGCAAACCTCCCTGCGCCCTTCAGCTGGACAGATGGCCCGGTCCGGATCCTCGGCGTGTGGTTCGGACCGGGTCTCCAGCTTGACAAGAATTGGTTGGAGGTACGGTCAAAGGTGGAGGCTGCAGTCAATTCGTGGCTTCCTAGGAAACTTTCCTTAAAGGGTAGAGCTGAGGCGTGCGCCACTTACGTCTTTCCTCTCATCCTTTACCGACTGGCCGTACTTCCCCTGCCTGCACAACACCTAAAAGCTCTTGTCGAACTCTTGTCCTCGCTCCTTTGGGACAGAGGAAGACACTGGGTGAGCAGACAGGTCTGTATTCAACGTCCGTGTGAGGGAGGCTTGGGAATGCCGGACTTGAAGTGTCATCGAGATGCTGAGAGGCTGGCCTTCCTGAGCCACTATATGCAGGAGGACCAACCGTGGCACCCCGTGGTTACTGCCGCCTTCCCCGACCTCGTTCTCGACCCTTCCATCGAGAGCCGTCGCAGGCCGCGGGGAGAATCTGCCTACATGAAAGAGTGCCGAGCCGCGCTAAAGCGACTACCAAGGTCCAGTGACCTTGTGACTGCTACCCGTAGGGAACTCCACAGGGATCTAGTGAAGGGGGCCGCTGACGACCCGCTATGCGCGCGTTTGGGGTGGCAGCAGAGTGAGATCCGCTCCGCGTGGAGCTGGGCGCCAGGTTCGAGTCATCTGAACAATTCGGAGTTCTCTCTGACCTGGCGATTGGCCCGAAATGCACTTCCACTCAACAACATACAATGCAGTTCTGGGTTTCTGGAGTCGCCTGATTGTCCCCGTTGTGGGACAACGGCTGTGGAAACTACGGATCACGCTTTCTTCGATTGCCGCGAACTCCGCCAGTACTGGTCGTATGTCAGTGGGGTGACGGCTCGCATCGATCCTGAGCATCCTCGCCCAATTACTGTATCCAATGTTGTGGACAACGTGAGGCCGCCGTGGGACCGGGAAAGACAAATGGTCTACGTTACGATTCTGGCCGTGGCGAGAATGGTGATTTGGATGTCGCGTCTGCAAGGTTGCCGGGGGGTGTTGTCTTTTTCTGATCAAGATCTGATCGCGTTCTTTAAACACCAACTACGGGTGAAGATCAGATGTGATAGAAGAAGGCTGCATCGCGCGGCATTTGACAGAAGATGGATACATGTGGCAAGTCTGTGTGTACGAAGAGGAGCCAGATTTGAATACGTGTTCCCCGCCTAGGTGTGGAACGCGCAGTTCTGTAAAGTTAAATTAAACAAGTAGTCTCTCAGCTAGCTGAGTGTGTGTTCCATCCTTCCCCGATTAGGAAGCCTCCAAGATCCCCATCCCCTCTTACCTGCAATTTTTGTTTTCACCCCTTCCTTTAAATTTTACCCATCTTGGAGAAAAAGAAATACAAACTAACCTCCATCCCTTACCCACAAAATTTTCTTTTCTCCATTCACCCCCATCTAGAGGGCATCCCCACCTAGAGACTGACCCGCAGAAGCGAGGTTCCTTTTACAAACCTAGTGGAACGGGCAGTCTATCAACTAGACGGGGTTGGGAGGGTCCTACTAATCACCTTTTGTTTTTTCTTCCCCCTCCCTCGACACAAATGAATTATTGTTACAATTTTATTGTTATCTTTTTTGTTTTTACACGTCAATAAAAAATGTTTTAAAAATTGGGAGTTACTAGGACGTCCCCCACTATGAAAGGGTGAATGCGGTATTATGGTGAAAGAAGATTCTAGCTGGGAGAAACTTTTGACTTTGTTTAGTTCTGGAGTGACAAGGATGACCAACGACCCCCAAAATCCCCCCTTTTGAGTTGGCCATGTGCCTAAGTTTTTTGTTCATCGTTGATTTTTTTCTGTATTTTTTTTTTTTTAACATGAATAAAAGATTTAATATCTCAAAGTGTAGTATCTGTTCTCTGATACATACACAGCGATAGGCAGTCTTGTTCTGGCGACACATTCTCGTGCCCGGCGAGCTTGTTGGGTAGCGTTCTGTCCGCACCCCCACTTTGTCTGTCTTTCTCTGCTCTCCCCCCTCCCCCACGGGGGGGGATCCGAGCTGATAATTTACGACCTTCCCGCGAGGGAGGGTCGGAAACACTTTCTCTCTTCCCTCCACTAACTTCCCACTCCCTCTCTCAGTTCTATCTCCCCTCTTGCCGCCTTTGGCGCCACTTCTTTTTGGCGCCAAAGTCGGCTCCCACTTTGGACGCCGACTCCACGTCACTAATTTTGGTGAATTATACAGGGAAGAGAGAGCTTTTTTCAAAAATGGACACCCCCAGCCCGGGGACCACCAATACCGATACCCCCAGCCAGGGGGCTACCACAAGAAAAACTGCTCCCCAAGAGGACGACTCCCCAACAGGGGAAGCAAAAAGCAACGGGGCATACCGCCCGGACACTAAACCAAAGGACGCCCCTCAGAAAGGAGAAAACTCACCAGCAGCTCCCCAAGAGGGCGACTCCCCACAAAGGGGAGGAAAAACAATGTTGGACGGGGCATCCCGTTCCGACAACAAAAATCAAGAGGCAGTAGCCCCAAAGGACGATAAGGGAGACAGTGCTCCCCAAGAGGGCGACTCCCCACAAAGGGGAGAAAAAACAATGTTGGACAGGGCATCCCGCTCTGACAACAAAAATCAAGAGGCAGTAGCCCCAAAGGACGATAAGAGAGACAGTGCTCCCCAGGAGGGCTACTGCCCCAAAAGGGGAGCAAATCAAGAAAACGAGGGGGCATACAGCCTACACCTCCCCAAAACAAAAGGGGCAAAAGCTCCCAAGGACAATAAAGAGGACAATGCTCCCCAGGAGGCCGACTCCCCAAAAACGGAAGTATTTCCTGGAAGAAGTATAGAGCAGGGAGAGTCGGTCCCAAAGGAAAGCGGAAAGGAAAATGCGCCTCAAAATAGCAACCCTTCCGCCAAGGAACAGCAAAAACAGTCCAACCTCACCAAAGATCCAACACCAACAAGAGGGTCGGCATGGGGGAAGACTGTAGAGAAGCAACTGTCCCCTCAAGAGTATAGAGACTTGTACTTGACCAAGTACAGACAATACATAGAGGGGGCAGAAATTAAACCAGTGCCAGGCGCTTGGGAGGCAATCGAAGACAGAGTGCTCTCCCTCATCATCTCGGATATGCCGGAAAACCGCCTCCTAGGGATGAAAAAGGAAGACATGGCAGGGCTCCTACACAAGCTAAACATCCCGGTATTATACCTGTACCAGAGGAGCTACGCCATGTGGGACATCCTCCTACCCACCAAGGAAGATGCGGAGAGACTCTCCCTACAGGAAATTAAGTATGGGAGAACAAAACTAAAGCCTGAATACCAGGGCAGGACAAGGACCCGGGTGCAGGTATTCAATGTACCTATGCAAATATCAGCAGAAATCCTGGGATCCTTCTTCACACAGTTCGGCGAGGTGGAAAAAATAACCCCAGTGCGGTCGAAAACCGGCATGCACTTGGGCAGCTACACTGTGGCCATGAGGCTAAAGAAAGAAGGCTTCCAGGCGATACCAGCACAGCTGACATTTAAGGAGGCAACTATGACAGTAGTAGTGGAGGGGCGTCGTCCGCACTGCTGGTTCTGCCAAAAACAGGGTCACATGGCCAAGAGCTGCCCTCAAAGGTCAACTCCTACTCAAGTGACACTAAAGGCGGTCCCAACCTCTGAGACAGCACCAGTGTCCAAACAGGCTGTCACAACTCCTGCAACCAGAGCACCAACCCCAGCACCGAGGAAACCCAAAACTGTGCAGGAGCCCAAAGGGGAGGAATGGATCACGGTAATGAGGCGGAAACGGAAGCCCACAATCCCATCTGCCACCGTCCCACAACCAACCCAACAACCGAGGCAGCAACAACAACAGCAGCCTCCACAACAGCCGCAGCAACAGCCATGGCAGCAGACACAGCAGCAGCAGCCAAACCAGCCGTTGAACCAGCCGCAGCAACAACATCAGCTGCCGCGGCCAATTCCACAACCAATGCCACGAAAACAGCAGCAACAACAAAAACAGCAGCAGCAGCAACAGCCAGAACAGCAGCAACAAAAACGGCTGCAGCAACCAGAAAAGCAACAGCATCAACCGGAGAAACAACAATTAGAGGAGCAGCAACAACCAACGGTCCCCACACCAATTGAGACGGGGATCAAGCGAAGAAAACACTGCTCCTCTGAGGATGAATCTGCTAGTGAGAGGGAGAGGAACTCAACCTCACCACTCCCCGGTTCATTCAAAAGAATAAAAAAGAAAAGGAAAGGGGAAGAAAAGGCAGCCCCCACTCCCTGTGAGCATACACCACCTTTAATAACAACACAACCCACTTCCACCCCCATACCACATACTGCACCAACACTAGACACCGCACTAACACCAACACCAACATCAGACACCGCACCAACACCAACATCAGACACCGCACCAACACCAGACACTGCACCAACACCAGACACTGCACCAACACCAACACCAGACACCGCACCAACACCAACACCAGACATCACACCAACACCAGACACCGCACCAACACCAACACCAGACACCACACAGACACTCGTCCCCACACCAATGCAAATTGAGCCGCCATCCCAGAAAGAAAAGAATGAACCCGGGAGGGGGAGAGACCCTTCAGATTCTCCCACTTACGGACTCACTCCAACAGGGACTCTCGCCCTCGAAACGAGAGAGGAACTTTGTTCTGTAGACCCCCTGTCTGTGGCAATGGGCGTACCACACCGGCAGAGAAAAAATTTAAAACCTCTGCTGGACTGCCAACAGATAGGGGGAAAAGACGTTAATGTCCCCTCTAATTTCCCGGACGCCCCACGGCTAACAACTTTCGTCAGGCTTCCTGAGGCCTGCAAAACCAACGTGTGGACAATGCTGGAAGCCGCTGAAGGGGCTGGTCCGGGAATTGAACTGATTAGGAAAAATGACCCTTCCCTTGAGGAACTCGCAAAACAATGCAAGGGAAGGGTCCCAGTGTTGGTCCATCCGTCACTCTATAGGGCCCTTAAATTGACTTACCCTTTGGATGTCGGCGGCATTGTGAGAGAAGGTCAGGACATGAAAAACCTGACCACCTTGAGCATTGCACACAACGTCAGTGTCCTTTCCCCGGCTGACTTCGGAGCTGAGTGTAACACACCTTAAGGTAGGTACCATTGCTTTGAATTTGGCTAGTCTGAATGCGAGGGGCTTGAGATCATCGGGCCGGGCGGCTCGCCTCCGGCACGACCTCTTGTCCCTGGGAGTGGATGTCGCTGCGATTCAGGAGACGCATTTCGTTTCCTCTGTGGACTGTCAGGTGCTGGCCCGAGACTTTGAGGTTTTCTCAGCATATGGCAGCCCGCGGGGGAAGGGAGTTTCCGTGCTGGTTAAACGTACCCTGTCGGCGACGGTCGACGTTGTCCATAGAGATGCAGTGGGTAGGCTGGTTGTGGCCGATGTTGCCGTAAAAGATTCTGTGTTTCGGGTGATTGCGGTTCATGCGCCCAGCACCGCTCGTGAGAGGGTCTCATTCTTCAGTCAGCTTGACGCGTTTGTAGATTGTCGGAAGCGGGTAGTGCTAATGGGGGATTGGAATTCCATCTTAGACCCCGACATAGATAAGGTAGGAGGCGGAGCTAGAGGATCGGAGAGGTGCGAGTCCAGCCTGGCTGATCTGATGGCTAGATGCGGTCTGGTCGACAGGTTTCGGGTCGAGCATCCAGGGCGGGAGATGTGGACGTGGACCAATAGTGTTTCCTCCTATCCAAATACTTATTTGGACAGGATGTTAGTTAGGAGAGGCGAAGTAGACTTCTTATCTTGTCCCACGTTCACTTGGCTAGGCCAGACGGACCATAAATTAGTTATGGCCCGGCTGAAGCTAGGAAATAGGCCTAAGTTAGCGGGGTACTGGAAGTTAAACACCTCCCTTCTGGAGATACAAGACTTCCAAGATCAGTTAAGAGAATTGATTAAAAAGGCACTAGTGGGGGCGGTTACCGGGAGTAAGTGGTGGTTAGGTCTCAAAGCCAAGATCAGAAGCTTCTCCGTCAAGTATGCCCAGCGCCTCGCACTAGATAAGGCCAAGACGAAGAAGAAGCTAGAGCAGAAACTAGCCCAGGCTACGGGGGAGGGTGATAGGGTTAGTCAGGAACTAGCTAAGCAGGACCTTCTATGCGAGACTAGCGAGCGTTACGAAGGCCAAGTAGTTAGAGCTAGGCTTAGAAAGATAGGCAACGAAGCAGTCAATTCTGATGCAGACGTGCGCCGTGAGGTTTCTAGGCGTGGCTCGGACAAATACATTGCAAAAATCAAACATCCGAATGGACGCACCCTGGAATCGACTCGGGAGATCTGCGAGGGGTTTCGAGAACATTTCGAGGAGCGTTTTACGCAGCAGCCCGATCTTCCGGTCCTTGAGTTTAGCGACTATTTGGCCGACTCTCCCCGCCTCGAGGCGGCTAGAGCGGCTAGTTGCGAGGGCCGGGTGACGGAGCGGGAGGTCTTTACTGCGCTGAAGCAGGTCAGCTGTGACAGATCGCCAGGACTTGATGGTCTGCCATACGAACTGTACTTGAGGCTGTCGCCCATGTTTCTGCCTCTTCTGACGGATATGTTCAACCATTGGTTTGCTCAGGGATCCATCCCAGGGCAGGTGACCAAGGGAGTGATCACATTGCTGAAGAAAGGTGACGGGCATGGAGGGGAAGAGTTAGACGACTACAGGCCCATAACTCTGCTAAACACAGAGTTGAAGATTTTGGCCAAGGTCCTGTCGAATCGGCTGCAGGTTGTTATCGACGAGTTGGTTGAACCGGAACAGAACTACGCTGTGAAGGGGAGATCGATTCAGAACAACTTGCACCTGATCCGCATGATCCTAGAGGGGGGAATAGATGACGACACGGAAGCCGCGCTGATAAACTTAGATCAGTCCAAAGCTTTCGATAGGGTCGACCATCGTTTCCTGGCATCTGTCTTAGAGGCCGCCGGTTTTAAACCGGACTTTTGCAAGTGGATCTCCATAATGTATCGACAGCCCATGGCTGTCGTGCAAGTGAACGGAAAGCGCTCGAAACGCTTTGTTATCTCTCGGTCGGTTCGTCAGGGTTGTCCGCTGTCGCCCCTGCTTTATGTCCTGGCTTTGGAGCCTCTTCTCCGCAAGCTGAGACATGGGGAGGCAAATTCGGCCCTGCGCGGAATGGCTCTGCCTGGCGGCTCAGCTGCCAAGGTATCCGCGTTCGCCGATGATGTCACGATCTTCGTGTCGGGCTTCAGAGACATTGAGGTCGTGTCGGAGGCACTCACACACTACGAAAGAATTACAGGGGCCAAGATAAACCGCAACAAGTCGGTAGGACTGCGGTTGGGCGCATGGAGTGGCAACGCAAACCTCCCTGCGCCCTTCAGCTGGACAGATGGCCCGGTCCGGATCCTCGGCGTGTGGTTCGGACCGGGTCTCCAGCTTGACAAGAATTGGTTGGAGGTACGGTCAAAGGTGGAGGCTGCAGTCAATTCGTGGCTTCCTAGGAAACTTTCCTTAAAGGGTAGAGCTGAGGCGTGCGCCACTTACGTCTTTCCTCTCATCCTTTACCGACTGGCCGTACTTCCCCTGCCTGCACAACACCTAAAAGCTCTTGTCGAACTCTTGTCCTCGCTCCTTTGGGACAGAGGAAGACACTGGGTGAGCAGACAGGTCTGTATTCAACGTCCGTGTGAGGGAGGCTTGGGAATGCCGGACTTGAAGTGTCATCGAGATGCTGAGAGGCTGGCCTTCCTGAGCCACTATATGCAGGAGGACCAACCGTGGCACCCCGTGGTTACTGCCGCCTTCCCCGACCTCGTTCTCGACCCTTCCATCGAGAGCTGTCGCAGGCCGCGGGGAGAATCTGCCTACATGAAAGAGTGCCGAGCCGCGCTAAAGCGACTACCAAGGTCCAGTGACCTTGTGACTGCTACCCGTAGGGAACTCCACAGGGATCTAGTGAAGGGGGCCGCTGACGACCCGCTATGCGCGCGTTTGGGGTGGCAGCAGAGTGAGATCCGCTCCGCGTGGAGCTGGGCGCCAGGTTCGAGTCATCTGAACAATTCGGAGTTCTCTCTGACCTGGCGATTGGCCCGAAATGCACTTCCACTCAACAACATACAATGCAGTTCTGGGTTTCTGGAGTCGCCTGATTGTCCCCGTTGTGGGACAACGGCTGTGGAAACTACGGATCACGCTTTCTTCGATTGCCGCGAACTCCACCAGTACTGGTCGTATGTCAGTGGGGTGACGGCTCGCATCGATCCTGAGCATCCTCGCCCAATTACTGTATCCAATGTTGTGGACAACGTGAGGCCGCCGTGGGACCGGGAAAGACAAATGGTCTACGTTACGATTCTGGCCGTGGCGAGAATGGTGATTTGGACGTCGCGTCTGCAAGGTTGCCGGGGGGTGTTGTCTTTTTCTGATCAAGATCTGATCGCGTTCTTTAAACACCAACTACGGGTGAAGATCAGATGTGATAGAAGAAGGCTGCATCGCGCGGCATTTGACAGAAGATGGATACATGTGGCAAGTCTGTGTGTACGAAGAGGAGCCAAATTTGAATACGTGTTCCCCGCCTAGGTGTGGAACGCGCAGTTCTGTAAAGTTAAATTAAACAAGTAGTCTCTCAGCTAGCTGAGTGTGTGTTCCATCCCTCCCCGACTAGGAAGCCTCCAAGATCCCCATCCCCTCTTACCTGCAATTTTTGTTTTCACCCCTTCCTCTAAATTTTACCCATCTTGGAGAAAAAGAAATACAAACTAACCTCCATCCCTTACCCACAAAAATTTTCTTTTCTCCATTCACCCCCATCTAGAGGGCATCCCCACCTAGAGACTGACCCGCAGAAGCAAGGTTCCTTTTACAAACCTAGTGGAACGGGCAGTCTATCAACTAGACAGGGTTGGGAGGGTCCTACTAATCACCTTTTTATTTTTTCTTCCCCCCGCCCTCGACACAAATGAATTATTGTACCATTTTATTGTTATCTTTTTTGTTTTTACTCGTCAATAAAAAATGTTTTAAAAATTGGGAGTTACTAGGAAGTCCCACAATATGAAAGGGTGAATGCGGTATTATGGTGAAAGAAGATACTAGCTGGGAGAAACTTTTGACTTTGTTTAGTTCTGGAGTGACAAGGATGACCAACGACCCCCAAAATCCCCCCTTTTGAGTTGGCCATGTGCCTAAGTTTTTGTTCACCGTTAATTTTACTGTATTTTTTAACATGAATAAAAGATTTAATATCTCAAAGTGTAGTATCTGTTCCGGCAGATACTGCACTTAAGATAATTTGTACCAGTCAATGGAGGGGAAACCCTCTATACTGGGACAATTATTATTTTTGGTAACCAGAGTGACCCCTTTTAGGGGAGCTGGTTTTTACCTCACATTAAAAACGGCCTTGTGCCTAATTTGCTCAGTGGGGGAGCAAATAAATACCATCTGTTCCGGCAGATGCTGCACTTAAGATAATTTGTACCAGTCAATGGAGGGGAAACCCTCTATACTGGGACAATTATTATTTTTGGTAACCAGAGTGCCCCCTTTTTGCCTACTTTTAGGGGAGCTGGTTTTTACCTCACATTAAAAACGGCCTTGTGCCTAATTTGCTCAGTGGGGGAGCAAATAAATACCATCTGTTCCGACAGATGCTGCAGGCTATGACTAGCTATGACTAGCAAAGACCAGATGTGGGGGCAACCCCACATGCCTGACCTTTAACCAGCTCCCATTTCCCACCTCTCGGGAGCTGGTCCCCTTTTTCCCTTCCCCCTCCCTTCACTCCTCACATTAAAAATTGGCCTTGTGCCTAATTTGCTCGGTGGGGGAGCAAATAAATACCATCTGTTCCGACAGATGCTGCAAGCTATGACTAGCAAAGACCAGATGTGGGGGCAACCCCACATGCCTGACCTTTAACCAGCTCCCATTCCCCACCTCTCGGGAGCTGGCCCCCTTTTTCCCTTCCCCCTCCCTTCACTCCTCACATTAAAAATTGGCCTTGTGCCTAATTTGCTCGGTGGGGGAGCAAATAAATACCATTTGTTCCGGCAGATGCTGCAAGCTATGACTAGCAAAGACCAGATGTGGGGGTAACCCCGCATGCCTGACCATTAACCAGCTCCCATTTCCCACCTCTCGGGAGCTGGTCCCCTTTTTCCCTTCCCCCTCCCTTCACTCCTCACATTAAAAATCGGCCTTGTTCCTAATTTGCTCGGTGGGGGAGCAAATAAATACCATCTGTTCCGGCAGATACTGCAAGCAAAGACCATATGTATGGGCAACCTCACATATAAGACCTTGGTCAATGTAGGGGCAACCCTTCATACCAATTGTCACTATCCAACTCCCCTACTCCCCGGGGAGTTGGTCCCCATTTCCCCTTCACTCCTCACATTAAAAATCGGCCTTGTGCCTAATTTGCTCGGTGGGGGAGCAAATAAATACCATCTGTTCCGGCAGATGCTGCAAGCTATGACTAGCTATGACTAGCAAAGACCAGATGTGGGGGCAACCCCACATGCCTGACCTTTAACCAGCTCCCATTTCCCACCTCTCGGGAGCTGGTCCCCTTTTTCCCTTCCCCCTCCCTTCACTCCTCACATTAAAAATTGTCCTTGTGCCTAATTTGCTCGGTGGGGGAGCAAATAAATACCTTCTTGGCCTATTGTTATCTTTTTTGTTTTTACACGTCAATAAAAAATGTTTTAAAAATTGGGAGTTACTAGGACGTCCCCCAATATGAAAGGGTGAATGCGGTATTATGGTGAAAGAAGATACTAGCTGGGAGAAACTTTTGACTTTGTTTAGTTCTGGAGTGACAAGGATGACCAACGACCCCCAAAATCCCCCCTTTTGAGTTGGCCATGTGCCTAAGTTTTTTGTTCATCGTTGATTTTGACTGTATTTTTTAACATGAATAAAAGATTTAATATCTCAAAGTGTAGTATCTGTTCTTCAGATGCGGCACTTCCATTTCTTGTTCTCTTTCGGTGGAGGAGAAGTCCTTCACGACTGAGACAATTTTTATTTTTGTACCTTTTCTCCACATTAAAAAACGACGCTGGTGTCTAACTCTGTCCCGTGGGGAGGCATTGTAAATAGGTACCCTTATACGCACACATATGCCATACATATACACACACACCATACACATACACACACCATACATAGATACGCACGATCATTTGCATCATATATATGAATAAACGTATCCGCAATCACAGCATGAGTAGACATAGATAAAAGATAAACGCATGCACATATGTAGACGCACGCGCACACAAACACAAACATGCATACGGGCGTACACTTAGATACGCATACCATATAAATGTCTGATCTATTCCTTACTTGCTTTTTTTCTAGCTAATGGTCACCATCAATTCGCTGTTTGGATATTATGATACAGCCTTCTACAAGCTTGCAGAAATTTCTTCTTGCTGATTGCTTTCCTTCTACCTATTTCAAGACTAAAGCAAATATGAGAGAGAGAGAGAGAGAGAGAGAGAGAGAGAGAGAGAGAGAGAGAGAGAGAGAGTAGAACGTTAAAGAAAAAGGAGAGGGAACAAGAATACATCACGAGAGAGAAAGAGATAAAGAGAGAGAAAGTTAGAGAAAGAGAGAGGTCTTACATCAAGTGTTGTTTTTTTTTTTCTTCATAAGTTTTTGTTTCGGTTTCGATTCAAACTGATGCACCCAAGTCATATGGATATATTTTTTTTATTTTTGAAATCACAACTTTATTATAGACAAGAATCGTTAGAACATTAACTCTATAATAATATATATGGAACCTGCAAGGATTAAAATATAATATTTAAGCGTATTTTATAATCGGGCTACGCCGGGCGTCCCTACTAGCTTAGATAAATACTTTTACAGTTTTAACAAAAAGAGTTACAATAATATCAGGGCGTCTCCATTTGCGCTGAACATCCACAAAATGCTAACATCAATATATTACAAATGAAAGAATTCGCCGTGGAATTTCCACAGGTCCTGCTAGTCTTTATTATATTTCGTATGTTAATAGTGGGCTTTCGCCAAAGGTGTGCGCTGAGCAAGTGACTAAATGTGCAAATGCAATTGGCACATCTTAATAATGTAATTTTTATGCATATGTAAATCTAAAAGCATTTTAATGTTAATAGTACTGTGCTTGTTCGCAATTCCTCATTAATATTCTGCACACAAGTGAACGATTCCTTTACTCAGGTAAAACCCGAGACTTGAAAATTGTAAAACGTGCACAAATATTCTATCGAAACATCTTCCATGCCTTATAGTAATCTGACCGGTTCAGCTCACGGAGATTTCGAATTAATGAAATTCACTGTGGCAATTTGTTTCGAACGAAAGCACTAAAACTTTGGGAAGAGATCCATTTAGAATTGTCAGAATAATTTTCATCCAGGAGAACGAAATCTAACAAGGGATGAAAGGATTCGTCTTGTAATGAATTTCTCTAATTTATAACATGACGATGTTCTCACGAAAGTCATCCTGCTTCTGTTCGAATTAGATTAGATCTCTAATTTTTTTTCTAAATGAAAATTAATTTCAAGACAGTTGCATCTATCTATCTATCTATCTATCTATCTATCTATCTATCTATCTATCTATCTATCTATCTATCGCCAGTCTAATTCTATATATCTATAAATGCATTTGTAGTTTTTTTTCTCTCTCTCTTTCTCTCTTCCCCTCTCTCTCTATATATTGATAGTATGTTATGAAAATATATTTATGGCAATTAAGCTATACGGATGCTTCGACGTTTCATTTCTGTAAGGAATCAGCATACTAAAATACATGGAATTCGTGTTATCCGGAAACCACTTTGTACCTTAACTAGCATGGGTGCGCGGCGTTGCCCGGGTGTGTGTTGAGCAAAAAAAAAAAAAAAAAAAAAGTGGTAGTCGGAAGGCAGACTCGAACCCGTACTGCGAAGGAGGAAAAGAACGGGGGAAAACGTTTGTTGTTACGACCACTGCCAAACCGAAAGTTAAGTAGGTTTAAATTAAGGCTAGGCAATCTAAAAGAGGGAATAACTTTCGAAAATATCTGTGAAAAAAGCGACAGCTCCCTGTTGAAAAGTGCCCAGTTGAGGGTAAAGAAATTAATGTTTTTAGCCAATTTTTTCGGTATTTGTCGTCCGAAGGGTCGAGCTTCAAAACGATGCTGATCTTGTGAAAATCCGTTGCCTCTGTCGAAAGTTTTAGGGTGACATACAAACATACAGACATAGATTTATATATTTGTAGCTCAAATTTTCGACCCAAACCGATTAAAAAGCTTGCCCTATCTCCGAGTACTCTTTCTGTAGAATTTAAAATGTTTAGAAATTTCTGAGTAATTTGGTAGAGACCGTAGAGGTCAATTTTTTAAAACTTTGACCCCTATTATGACCCGTGAACATTCATTGTTTTGGGCTCAAATCAAGTTATTAAGTTAGATCTATGTGCAAGGAACCTATATCTAAAATTTCAAGAGTTTAGACCCAAAATTGTCGGAGGAGTTTGGTAGAGTTCTCAACGGTCAAATCGTTAAACTTTTACCCCTTAACAGCAAAATTTCTGGCCGAAAACCGATTACAAAGATTTTTCACAAATCTCACTACCCTATATATCAAATTTTAAGTCTATAGAGTGAAAATTGATAGAGTTATGGTGTAGGGAAATGAACACAGACAGACAGACACTTTAACTTTTATAGATATACTAGCATTTTAGCCCGGCGTTGCCCGGGTGTTTGGAGGTGTATGTTGAGTAAAAAAAAGCCGTTGTTTTGTTTCTTTTTTTCTTTTATCTTCTTCCTTGCCATATTGTAAAGTTGAAGAAAGAAGTCTGTTTGTAAATAGCCGCGCGTTGTATCTAGCGGTTGTATTTTGAAATGCTTTAACTCTGCGTAGGCAACGCGAGAATAACGTCAATAATGAGAGTTCATATAGAAACGTTGTTTTAATTTGAATAAAATAAAATACGAATCAAGTTCGCTTGAAAGCCAAATCCCAACGTAAGATAAACAAATATTTTATTTGTAAATGAATCACAAATATATTTTAGAGGTATATGACATCTTCAGTGTGTTGTTTTGTTTCTTTGTTTTCTTTTTCTTCTACTTTGCCATTATCAAACATTTCAAAATACAACCGCGGCTCTTTACAACAGGCTTCTTTCTCGAACCTTACAACATGGTAAGGAAGAAGGTGTTGTCTAAATAAGATTTAGGATGATTTGCTATAAGAATACGCAAAAATATCACAATATAAGAAGCCGAATTTCAAATAATTCCAACTTTTTATATCACTTTGTAGATTTGTGTGGCGAAATTAAAAAAAAAAAAAAAAAAAAAAAAATTAAAATAGTTTAAAATAAACTCCGGAGGCCTGGTTAGGACCAAACAAACTTTATTTAGCCATGTATTTTGAACGTTTCATTTAACGATTACGGGAAGGGTTTAATTCTTTTTTTTATAAGTGATATATATATATATATATATATATATATATAATATATATATATATATATATATATATATATATATATATATATATATATATATATATAATATAAAGCTGAACGTCTGAGTGTGTATGTGGTCACGAATAGGCTCCTATATGGTTGACTATTATAGAAAACTGATCACATATAATGATAGAAGATGTATCGAGAGACAGGAATGGGTATGTTTGATCTGGCATAATGATGATTCATTAAAATTGTGGGGTCTGCGTTCGCGCCTGCTCCACAAAGTATCGAAATAAAAAAAAAATTACAAGTGTTTTTGATATAGATGTACATAATAATACTTTGATAAGTATGTTATAACTTAAATAGGGATGGTATAATAAAATTGTGGGGTCTGTGTTCGCGTCTGGCCTCCATAGAATGGAAATAGGCACAAACTTTAATAAAGACTTTTCATTATTTATCTGCGTGAGTATACTTTGATAATTATATTTCAGTTTGAAGAAATATGGTATAATAAAATTATGGGGTGTTTGTTCGCGCCTGACCTTCATAGAATGGAAATATGTCAAAAAGTTTACAAGGTTTTTTAATATGGATCCACAGAATATTGTGATAAGTGTTTCAGTGTAGAAAGGTATGGTATAATAAATCATGGGGGTTATCTATTTTATTTTTACTTTCATCATATTTTGCTTTGGTTTTGATACATATTCATTTATTATACCTGACTGTATATGGTAGTCCTATAAATTTTGTAGTTTCCTATTTAAAAAAACTGTTTAAACGTTGTCTTAAGGAGAATAGCTTCTCATCACCCTGGAAAATCTCATCAGTACGTCCTGTATTTAAGTATTCAGGTGATCGCTCATCCCCCTCTCAGTACAGGCCAATAAGTCTCCTGTGCATCATGAGTAAGTTGCTGGAATCTGTTTTGAATACAGAAGTAATCAACCATCTAAACAAAAATAACCTTCTTAGTGACACTCAATATGGTTTCCCTTCTGCTAGATCTACAGCAGATGTGCTTACAGTTATATCTCATAGGATTAGCAAATCTCTCGACAGAGGCAACCTTTCTAGGGCAATTGCTCTTGACATATCTAAGGCCTTTGATAGGGGATGGCATAAAGATTTATTTCACAAGATCTCTAGCTATGGTATAGCTGGAAATGTCTTCTCAGTTATTAAATCATTTCTCTCTGATAGGTTCATAAGAGCA
The DNA here is from genome assembly GCF_053919585.1 of Euprymna scolopes. Taxonomy (NCBI): domain Eukaryota; kingdom Metazoa; phylum Mollusca; class Cephalopoda; order Sepiida; family Sepiolidae; genus Euprymna; species Euprymna scolopes. The sequence continues at coordinate 49,220,310 of NC_136493.1, read as the reverse complement.
GTAGTTGATGGGCAAAAATCAGAAGCTCACAGTATTAATGCTGGAGTCCCTCAGTGGTCCATCCTGGGCCCAACTCTATTCCTGATCTACATTAATGATCTTCCAAATCACATCCTTACATCATCTGTAGACATTTATGCTGATGACACTACCATTTATGGTAGCACATCTAAGACAGTAAACGACCAAGTTCTCTCTTATTCTCTCTCCTCTGATCTTGAGCACGTAGTTCAATGGGGAAAGGAGTGGCTGGTTACTTTTAATGCATCTAAAACCAAGCTTCTCTCTTTACATCATCAACACTCTGATCCACATCTGGCATCAATTGAAATGAATGGCTCTCGTCTTCAGGAGGCCTCAAGTTTTGACAAGCTTCTCGGCTTGACCGTTACTCCTGATCTTAAATGGAACACGTACATCAAATCTGTTGCCAAGACTGCTGGAAAAATGGTGGGTTCTTTCTATCGATCCAGTAGATATCTCACTACTGATGCAATTCTCTATTTATATAAGAGCCAGGTACGTCCAAGGATGGAATATTGTTGCCACATCTGGGCAGGAATTGCTAGAAAGGACTTGTCCTGCTTTGATAGAGTTCAAAATAGACTTCGTAGCCTCGTAGGAAGGAAATGTCATTTTCTCTTCCCTGCAACCTCTATCTCACAGAAGAGATGTTGCGAGTTTGTATCTGATGTATCGTTATTTTCATGGAAAGTGTTCGACTGAGCTTCAGTCTATGGTTCCCCTCGCCAATCTTTCACGTGAAACACTCGTCTAGTTGAAAACACTATCAATAATTCCCCCCACGCTTTATCTGTGCCTAAACTTAAACGTAGATTCCATGAACAAAGCTTTTAGAACTGCACGCCTTTGGAATTGTCTTCCGTTTTCCTGCTTTCCGGCTGACTACAATATGGTTGTCTTCAAGTCTAACGTAAACAAGTTCTTGATGAGCCGTTAACAAATTTACCTAATTGCTTACTACATTGTCCAATTTCTACTGTACGCTATTTAACCCTTATCCTCGAGTGGCCTCTTGGCCTTGATAATGTGGTGATGACTGTGTAAAAAAAAAAAATTAAAAATTAATTAAAAAAATTTTATTCCCTAACACGGAAGTATTTTCAAATGTTTTATTTTCCTCATTCATTTCAATTTTCAGTGTGATGTTAATCACTTTTTTATTGAGTTTTACCATATACAGTCAAGTACGTTTACCATATACAGTCAAGTATGTTTACCATATACAGTCAAGTATGTTTACCATATACAGTCAAGTATGTTTACCATATATAGTCAAGTATGTTTACCATATACAGTCAAGTACGTTTACCATATACAGTCAAGTATGTTTACCATATACAGTCAAGTACGTTTACCATATACAATCAAGTACGTTTACCATATACAGTCAAGTACGTTTACCATATACAGTCAATTACGTTTACCATATACAGTCAAGTACGTTTACCATATACAGTCAAGTACGTTTACCATATACAGTCAAGTATGTTTACCATATACAGTCAAGTACGTTTACCATATACAGTAAAGTACGTTTACCATATACAGTCAAGTATGTTTACCATATACAGTCAAGTACGTTTACCATATACAGTAATGTATGTTTACCATATACAGTCAAGTACGTTTAACATACACAGTCAAGTATGTTTACCATATACAGTCAAGTACGTTTACCATATACAGTCAAGTACGTTTACCATATACAGTCAAGTATGTTTACCATATACAGTCAAGTACGTTTACCATATACAGTCAAGTACGGTTACCATATACAGTCAAGTACGTTTACCATATACAGTCAAGTATGTTTACCATATACAGTCAAGTTCGTTTACCATATACAGTCAAGTACGTTTACCATATACAGTCAAGTACTTTTACCATATACAGTAAAGTACGTTTACCATATACAGTCAAATACGTTTACCATATACAGTAAAGTACGCTTACCATATACAGTCAAGTACGTTTACTTATACAGTAAAGTACGTTTACCATATACAGTCAAGTATGTTTACCATATACAGTAAAGTACGGTTACCATATACAGTGAAGTATGTTTACCATATACAGTCAAGTATGTTTACCATATACAGTAAAGTACGTTTACCATATACAGTAAAGTACGTTTACCATATACAGTCAAGTACGTTTACCATATACAGTCAAGTACGTTTACCATATACAGTCAAGTACGTTTACCATATACAGTCAAATATGTTTACCATATACAGTCAAGTACGTTTACAATATACAGTCAAGTACGTTTACCATATACAGTCAAGTACGTTTACCATATACAGTCAAGTACGTTTACCATATACAGTCAAGTACGTTTACCATATACAGTTAAGTACGTTTACCATATACAGTAAAGTACGTTTACCATATACAGTCAAGTACGTTTACCATATACAATCAAGTATGTTTACCATATACAGTCAAGTACGTTTACCATATACAGTAAAGTACGTTTACCATATACAGTCAAGTACGTTTACCATATACAGTAAAGTACGTTTACCATATACGGTCAAGTATGTTTACCATATACAGTCAAGTACGTGTACCATATACAGTCAAGTACGTTTACCATATACAGTCAAGTACGTTTACCATATACAGTCAAGTACGTTTACCATATACAGTCCAGTATGTTTACCATATACAGTCAAGTACGTTTACCATATACAGTCAAGTACGTTTACCATATACAGTAAAGTACGTTTACCATATACAGTCAAGTACGTTTACCATATACAGTCAAGTACGTTTACCATATACAGTCAAGTACGTTTACCATATACAGTCAAGTATGTTTACCATATACAGTCAAGTATGTTTACCATATACAGTCAAGTACGTTTACCATATACAGTCAAGTACGTTTACCATATACAGTCAAGTACGTTTATCATATACAGTCAAGTACGTTTACCATATACAGTCAAGTATGTTTACGATATACAGTCAAGTACGTTTACCATATACAGTAAAGTACGTTTACCATATACAGTCAAGTATGTTTACCATATACAGTCAAGTACGTTTACCATATACAGTCAAGTATGTTAACCATATACAGTCAAGTACTTTTACCATATACAGTCAAGTACGTTTACCATATACAGTAAAATATGTTTACCATATACAGTCAAGTACGTTTTCCATATACAGTCAAGTATGTTTACCATATACAGTCAAGTACGTTTACCATATACAGTCAAGTATGTTTACCATATACAGTCAAGTATGTTTACCATATACAGTCAAGTATGTTTACCATGTACAGTCAAGTATGTTTAACATATACAGTCAAGTATGTTTACCATATACAGTCAAGTACGTTTACCATATACGGTCAAGTACGTTTACCATATACAGACAAGTATGTTTACCATATACAGTCAAGTACGTTTTCCATATACAGTCAAGTATGTTTACCATATACAGTCAAGTACGTATACCATATACAGTCAAGTATGTTTACCATATACAGTCAAGTACGTTTACCATATACAGTCAAGTATGTTTACCATATACAGTCAAGTACGTTTACCATATACAGTCAAGTACGTTTTCCATATACAGTCAAGTACGTTTACCATATACAGTCAAGTACGTTTACCATATACAGTCAAGTACGTTTACCATATACAGTCAAATATTTTTACCATTTAGAGTCAAGTACGTTTACCATATACAGTCAAGTATGTTTACCATATACAGTCAAGTATGTTTACCATATACAGTCAAGTATGTTTACCATATACAGTCAAGTATGTTTACCATATACAGTCAAGTACGGTTACCATATACAGTCAAGTACGTTTACCATATACAGTCAAGTATGTGTACCATATACAGTCAAGTACGTTTACCATATACAGTCAAGTACGTTTACCATATACAGTCAAGGTTGTTTACCATATACAGTCAAGTGTTATATTGTGGGGTGTCATAAAGGAGATTGTATCATAAAGGGAATAGTGTCAAGAAGGAGATTCGTGTACGTGATCGTCTAGTTTCTAATCTTTTTGTTCATGTCCTCGTGGGTGTGTGTTTGTGTACATGCATTTCTTAACATACCTTTATTCATGTGTCGTCGGTTGTTCCTCTGGTGTTCATCGTCTCTTGGAGGGGAGCTGGCCTGTTGGATGAAGAATTCACTCCAAGATGATAATTAAGGTTTTATGTTTTTATTCACCTTCCAGAGGTCGACACAGAATGGAGGTGAACCTTGCTTGCTTGATGGTACACGTCAGCGTCCTCCCCAGCCCAGGGGGGGGCAGCTGAAAAGCCGTCTGTCTTCTTCAACACCCGAAACCAAAACTGCCAAGAAAGAATCAGCTAACCTCATCACATGACACCACGTCATCTGGTCAGCTGACCTTCTTCTGCAAACGTGTCCACTGTCCACGTTATTCACCTCTCTCTCTTTCCCTCCCTCTCCCTCTCTCTATTCTCTAATAGAGACACAGAGAGAGAAAATAGAAAGAGTAATAAAGCCAGAGAGGGGGGGGGAGAGATGCTCTTTAACACAAGTACGTTTACCATATACAGTCAAGTATGTTTACCATATACAGTCAAGTACGTTTACCATATACAGTCAAGTATGTTTATCATATACAGTCAAGTACGTTTACCATATACAGTCAAGTACGTTTACCATATACAGTCAAGTACGTTTACCATATACAGTCAAGTATGTTTATCATATACAGTCAAGTATGTTTACCATATACAGTCAAGTACGTTTACCATATACAGTCAAGTATGTTTACCATATACAGTCAAGTACGTTTACCATATACAGTCAAGTACGTTTACCATATACAGTCAAGTACGTTTACCATATACAGTCAAGTACGTTTACCATATACAGTCAAGTATGTTTACCATATACAGTCAAGTATGTTTACCATATACAGTCAAGTACGTTTACCATATACAGTCAAGTACGTTTACCATATACAGTCAAGTATGTTTACCATATACAGTCAAGTACGTTTACCATATACAGTCAAGTATGTTTACCATATACAGTCAAGTATGTTTACCATATACAGTCAAGTACGTTTACCATATACAGTCAAGTATGTTTATCATATACAGTCAAGTACGTTTACCATATACAGTCAAGTATGTTTACCATATACAGTAAAGTACGTTTACCATATCCACTCAAGTACGTTTACCATATACAGTCAAGTACTTTTACCATATACAGTCAAGTACGTGTACCATATACAGTCAAGTATGTTTACCATATACAGTCAAGTATGTTTACCATATACAGTCAAGTATGTTTACCATATACAGTCAAGTATAATAAATGGATATTTATTTAAACTATTAAAGTATATTTATTTATTTATTCATTTATTTACAACGACTGGATAAAACCTTTGTATCCGATAAACAATGTTTCAAGCGAACTACAGCATACTTCTTACAAAGTAAAATAATAAGACATCGTAAAACCAGCATTTCAGAAAACGAAAACTAATGATGACGTATATTTTGAAGAGTTGTATTTTCAACTTAGAGCAACACGACCAAAGATTTTCGAACATCATTTTCAATTACGTTTTTAATCGTGTGATATGTCCGATATTTTCAACATTCGTGACTGAAAACTAATTCAATGAACACTACTAACACTGCTGTACGGTAAAATAACTTTAATTCTTTCCATTATTTTCAACATTTTGTGAGAAAATAAAAGCCTTTCTTTCTCCGTCTAAAAAACAGCGACGGAGTGAAAAGGAACTTCCGATCCCACTCTTCTCCCCATACTTCTCTTACCCTCAATCGATCAGATGACTTCTCATACCTACGAAGGTATTTTTTAAACATATTTGCAATTGGTCAAAGCATTGCAAAAAGAGGTTCTATTTCTCAATTTGTTTTTGGTCCTGGGTATGACCTAAAACTATATCCGATGGTGAGGCCCCACCTTGCGGGCCTTGGGGAGTGTTGAGGCACCCTTTAATTGCCATTGCTCCCAGGTCCACTCTGACCCGGAGTGGTAGTACATGTTAGGGTCCCAACTATGGGTTAGATAGAATCTGACTTAAAAAAACAAATATACTCCATTAAAATTGTCCCTCAAAATAACTAGATTCGGCAATAAATAACCTGAAAAAGGTTGATATGCCGTAAAACAAAAACAACCAACCAACCAATCAATTTGTTTGTCATTTTCATTAGTCTGTCAAGCGTAATTTTAAAAACGCATTTTCGTTGGTCCGTCACGACTAAGGTTGGAATAGCATTTTCTTTGTTCTGTCATATGTTTTAACTTGAGAATCACCACTTATCAAGGCCCGCAGGCCACTCGAGGATAAGGATTAATGAATGTAAGGTGGTAGTGTAGTAATCACTAATGGTGAAAATTGGCTAGAATTTTATTATTTATGGGGACGGCTAACAAGAACTTGTTTACATTGGATTTGAAGGTTACCATGTTGTATTTAACTGGGAAGCAGGCCAGCGGAATAGTGTTCCAATAGCAGGCAGTTCTAAGAAAGAAGCATTGTTCATGGAATCTGCGTTGACTTTAAGCACAAATTGAGAGTAGTGGAAATCGTGTATAGTAGTTATAGCTAGTCGAGTGTTTTTTTTTTGTGAAAGCTTGGCAGTGGGTATACATAGACACGTATTCATTATCAGGCTCAAATTTTAAATATGAGGAATTTGAGCTTATATTTGCAAATATGTTAAAAAATGGACGTAGGAGAAGGCTCAAAATACTTCAGTTGGCGAAATGTATTAAGCACAAAGTTAGGTCAGTTAATAGGAATCTATTTTAAAATTACCCATTATTACAAGCACTGGAAGATTTTCTGTGAGAAAAAAAATCAAATTAAAAGATAATTAAAGGAACTGTTTTTAGCATCGGAAAATAGACACAAAGTTTTCCGATTCCGATATCAATACCTCAAACAGTCTCGATTTTTTCGATTCCCGATTCTGATTCCGATTAATCGTCCCAGTACTAATATATACCTATATAATCTTTCGAATATTACTTCTTTCAAACTCTAAAGCTTCCAATTTTTGTGCTAACCGGCAAAATTATATCTAGTTTATATAAAATACTTTTCGTATCTTTTGTTAACTGTTGTTCCTCTGAAAAAAAAAAGCCAATATTTGAAACGTCATGGAATAAGGAAGTAATCAATTTTATTTTGTATCACATGTGTACAAAAGATAAATGTTGTGAGTCATAATTTACATGTGTACAAAAGATAAATGTTGTGAGTCATAATTTACATGTGTACAAAAGATAAATGTTGTGAGTCATAATTTACATGTGTACAAAAGATAAATGTTGTGAGTCATAATTTACATGTGTACAAAAGATACATGTTGTGAGTCATAATTTACATGTGTACAAAAGATAAATGTTGTGAATCATAATTTACATGTGTACAAAAGATAAATGTTGTGAGTCATAATTTACATGTGTACAAAAGATAAATGTTGTGAGTCATAATTTACATGTGTACAAAAGATACATGTTGTGAGTCATAATTTACATGTGTACAAAAGATAAATGTTGTGAGTCATAATTTACATGTGTACAAAAGATAAATGTTGTGAGTCATAATTTACATGTGTACAAAAGATAAATGTTGTGAGTCATAATTTACATGTGTACAAAAGATACATGTTGTGAGTCATAATTTACATGTGTACAAAAGATAAATGTTGTGAGTCATAATTTACATGTGTACAAAAGATAAATGTTGTGAGTCATAATTTACATGTGTACAAAAGATAAATGTTGTGAGTCATAATTTACATGTGTACAAAAGATACATGTTGTGAGTCATAATTTACATGTGTACAAAAGATAAATGTTGTGAGTCATAATTTACATGTGTACAAAAGATAAATGTTGTGAGTCATAATTTACATGTGTACAAAAGATAAATGTTGTGAATCATAATTTACATGTGTACAAAAGATAAATGTTGTGAGTCATAATTTACATGTGTACAAAAGATACATGTTGTGTATCATAATTTACATGTGTACAAAAGATAAATGTTGTGAATCATAATTTACATGTGTACAAAAGATAAATGTTGTGAATCATAATTTACATGTGTACAAAAGATAAATGTTGTGAATCATAATTTACATGTGTACAAAAGATAAATGTTGTGAATCATAATTTACATGTGTACAAAAGATAAATGTTGTGAGTCATAATTTACATGTGTACAAAAGATAAATGTTGTGAATCATAATTTACATGTGTACAAAAGATAAATGTTGTGAGTCATAATTTACATGAGTACAAAAGATACATGTTGTGAATCATAATTTACATGTGTACAAAAGATAAATGTTGTGAGTCATAATTTACATGTGTACAAAATATAAATGTTGTGAGTCATAATTTACATGTGTACAAAAGATAAATGTTGTGAGTCATAATTTACATGTGTACAAAAGATAAATGTTGTGAATCATAATTTACATGTGTACAAAAGATAAATGTTGTGAGTCATAATTTACATGTGTACAAAAGATAAATGTTGTGAGTCATAATTTACATGTGTACAAAAGATAAATGTTGTGAGTCATAATTTACATGTGTACAAAAGATAAATGTTGTGAGTCATAATTTACATGTGTACAAAAGATACATGTTGTGAGTCATAATTTACATGTGTACAAAAGATAAATGTTGTGAATCATAATTTACATGTGTACAAAAGATAAATGTTGTGAGTCATAATTTACATGTGTACAAAAGATAAATGTTGTGAGTCATAATTTACATGTGTACAAAAGATACATGTTGTGAGTCATAATTTACATGTGTACAAAAGATAAATGTTGTGAGTCATAATTTACATGTGTACAAAAGATAAATGTTGTGAGTCATAATTTACATGTGTACAAAAGATAAATGTTGTGAGTCATAATTTACATGTGTACAAAAGATACATGTTGTGAGTCATAATTTACATGTGTACAAAAGATAAATGTTGTGAGTCATAATTTACATGTGTACAAAAGATAAATGTTGTGAGTCATAATTTACATGTGTACAAAAGATAAATGTTGTGAGTCATAATTTACATGTGTACAAAAGATACATGTTGTGAGTCATAATTTACATGTGTACAAAAGATAAATGTTGTGAGTCATAATTTACATGTGTACAAAAGATAAATGTTGTGAGTCATAATTTACATGTGTACAAAAGATAAATGTTGTGAATCATAATTTACATGTGTACAAAAGATAAATGTTGTGAGTCATAATTTACATGTGTACAAAAGATACATGTTGTGTATCATAATTTACATGTGTACAAAAGATAAATGTTGTGAATCATAATTTACATGTGTACAAAAGATAAATGTTGTGAATCATAATTTACATGTGTACAAAAGATAAATGTTGTGAATCATAATTTACATGTGTACAAAAGATAAATGTTGTGAATCATAATTTACATGTGTACAAAAGATAAATGTTGTGAGTCATAATTTACATGTGTACAAAAGATAAATGTTGTGAATCATAATTTACATGTGTACAAAAGATAAATGTTGTGAGTCATAATTTACATGAGTACAAAAGATACATGTTGTGAATCATAATTTACATGTGTACAAAAGATAAATGTTGTGAGTCATAATTTACATGTGTACAAAAGATAAATGTTGTGAGTCATAATTTACATGTGTACAAAAGATAAATGTTGTGAGTCATAATTTACATGTGTACAAAAGATAAATGTTGTGAATCATAATTTACATGTGTACAAAAGATAAATGTTGTGAGTCATAATTTACATGTGTACAAAAGATAAATGTTGTGAGTCATAATTTACATGTGTACAAAAGATAAATGTTGTGAGTCATAATTTACATGTGTACAAAAGATAAATGTTGTGAGTCATAATTTACATGTGTACAAAAGATAAATGTTGTGAATCATAATTTACATGTGTACAAAAGATAAATGTTGTGAGTCATAATGTACATGTGTACAAAAGATAAATGTTGTGAATCATAATTTACATGTGTACAAAAGATAAATGTTGTGAGTAATAATTTACATGTGTACAAAAGATAAATGTTGTGAATCATAATTTACATGTGTACAAAAGATAAATGTTGTGAGTAATAATTTACATGTGTACAAAAGATAAATGTTGTGAATCATAATTTACATGTGTACAAAAGATAAATGTTGTGAGTAATAATTTACATGTGTACAAAAGATAAATGTTGTGAATCATAATTTACATGTGTACAAAAGATAAATGTTGTGAGTCATAATTTACATGTGTACAAAAGATAAATGTTGTGAGTCATAATTTACATGTGTACAAAAGATAAATGTTGTGAGTCATAATTTACATGTGTACAAAAGATACATGTTGTGAATCATAATTTACATGTGTACAAAAGATAAATGTTGTGAGTCATAATTTACATGTGTACAAAAGATAAATGTTGTGAATCATAATTTACATGTGTACAAAAGATAAATGTTGTGAATCATAATTTACATGTGTACAAAAGATACATGTTGTGAATCATAATTTACATGTGTACAAAAGATAAATGTTGTGAGTCATAATTTACATGTGTACAAAAGATAAATGTTGTGAGTCATAATTTACATGTGTACAAAAGATAAATGTTGTGAATCATAATTTACATGTGTACAAAAGATAAATGTTGTGAATCATAATTTACATGTGTACAAAAGATAAATGTTGTGAGTCATAATTTACATGTGTACAAAAGATAAATGTTGTGAATCATAATTTACATGTGTACAAAAGATAAATGTTGTGAATCATAATTTACATGTGTACAAAAGATAAATGTTGTGAGTCATAATTTACATGTGTACAAAAGATAAATGTTGTGAATCATAATTTACATGTGTACAAAAGATAAATGTTGTGAATCATAATTTACATGTGTACAAAAGATAAATGTTGTGAATCATAATTTACATGTGTACAAAAGATAAATGTTGTGAGTCATAATTTACATGTGTACAAAAGATACATGTTGTGAGTCATAATTTACATCGGCACACAAGATAAATGTTGTGAGTCATAATTTACATGTGCCCAAAAGATAAATGCTGTGACTCATAATTTTCCTGTCGAACCATGGTAATCTTCTTTATGTCGAACCCTGGCATCTACACAGATGTTTGCATAAAACACTTTATTTAATCTAAGAGAGTAGTTTGTTCTTGTGTCGTCACACATGACAGGATAGAAGTATTAATTTATAACTATAAATATGTCCGGCGTTGCCCTCATAATATATCATAAGGTACGCTTAAAAATAGTATTATAGAACCGATACTCTATTAGGTACTTGTGCACTTTTGCCCCCTGTGCTGAAATAATAACGTCATTATTTTGACAGCCATTCTTAATATGGGGAGGGTGTTTTTTAACTATTCTATGCTTCCACCTAAACATTTTATGTAAAAAAGACATCGTGAACTTGAATTTAACCTGAAAAAAAAACATCTATTTAAAAATAGTGCGGTGCAAAAGTGCATTATTATATTGTACCAAATACAAAGTAGTAATTTCAAAAGTTAAAAAAAAATGACTTGGGTGCCATTAGTTAGAATCGAAACCAAAACATATAGCATTCCAACCTTAGTCGTTAAGTTTGAAGCGTTTGCTAGAAATGACATCATGATGTTAAAATTTGAGATAGTGACAAACAAATACAGACTTTTAGTATAATAAATTGTATCGCCCTTACTGAAAATTGAACCTTCAACTTCCAGAAGATGGTAGCTTAGAACTGAATATAATTAGCATTTATATCTATTGTGTCATGGCTCCTTTCACAAGTTCGACATAAAGATGCTTGATAAGATGCAATAACACAGTGTAACGTGGTTGTCACACTTTAACTGTGTCGCTGTCTATCAAAACTCGGCATTTTTTAAAAAAGTGTAAATGAAATGCATTTATTCGTGATTCTTCTAACAATAACGCCTTTTATTCTCTTTCAAAAGTCTTTTCGCACACACGTGTTTTACAACACTCGGCCATATAACATGTGCTTTATAAAAGTCTCTCTCCCCGCCACTTCAAGCCAGCCTTAACCAGCGCTTTCTTGCACTCGTGTTCACACGTCCATCTTCACCGGTAGCACTTTGCTTCTATTCTTGACCACGTGGTATATTTTTCTCTCCTTTTCTTCTAAAGCAAGCTCGCGCTCACTTGTTATTTGAATATCGCTAAAAAAAGCTGCTGCTGCTAATATTTTCGCTAGTCAGTTATCCCACGGCTGTTGCTGATTTTCTCACATGTGCGCTCTACGCGCTATTTTATAGAAGGAGATATAGTTAAATAGACCAAAACGTTGTGAGAATAGCATGAATATGAGAACAGTAGTCCGAATAATCAAGATAATACTACAATGGAGATGTGTTGTGTGGGGTTACTTCAAGTGTCCACTCCCTTATCCCCCCGTTCTTTATTTCATATCTCGACATCTTTTACCCGAGCCTTGCTCCTGCATCTTCCTGCTTATCAATTACCTTGGAAATGTCAGCTGCTTATAAGGCCCCATATTTACCTAAGCTCTTCTTGTTTTGTCAACAATTCCGCATCTTGCGTTGTTATTGTCTTATCATCACATTTCGCGTTCGATTTGAACACGCATCTTAAGTTTATTATCTCATGACACCCCGCATTTTTAAGATATGTCCACGCATGAAACGGTGCTCGATTCGTGGTCGGTCGGTCAGTCTGTCACGTTTCTGTTTGAAATAAAATTTTCGTCATTAGTATAGATAGTATTTTCATCAATGAACGCGCAGATTGAATGGATGCATCTTAATTTAGATACGTTCAAGCTTCGTGTCCTACGGCGAGTTAGTAATGCGTACGTTTGAAATAGCATTTTTATTGTTTCAACATATAGCTTAAGTTTGGAATATCAATTTTGATGGTCCGTCACACTTAAGTTTAGAATAGCATTTTTTATGGTCCCGGTATGCTTATAGTTGGAATAACATTTTGTTCGTATGTCAGATATAAGTTTGAAACAGCATTTTTGTTGGTATGTCACGTATCATTTTGGAATAGCATTTTCGTTGTTCCATCATGCTTAAATTTTTTTCCGATTCTAGCGCAGCCGCAGCTGAGATTGAACTCATTACACGAGTTTTTAGTGTAATTCGAATCTTGTCCGTAACTGAATACTTGATGCTTCACCAGGGCTATGAAGGGTATTTTTTTTTATTGCGACGTCATCACTTGATAGAGTGCCTACCACGGCTTAAAAAAGACCAATATACCCACGCCAGTTTCTCAACCTGGTATTTTACCTCGCGCTGCATACAGCGCCTCGCCTTCCAAATGGTCACCCATCTGGTACTGGCCAGGCTCAAAGTTGCTTAACTTCGGTATGTCAACGTGATTGTGTCGTATATTAAGATTGGAACATCATTTTTGTTTGTCTTTCGTGGTTAAATAATGAATAATATTTTATAGTCTGTATGTTACACTCAAGTTTGAAATGACATTTTTTTTATCCGTTAAGCTTATATACATAAATTGCATTTTCATCGATTTGTATGTTGAGGTTTCAAACAGCATTTCCGTTGTTTCGTTCCATTTAAGTTTCAAATAGAACTTTCGTTGGTCTATCATGTTTTAAACATAAATAGGATTTCATTGGTTTGTCACACTTACGTCTGAAGGACGGCTTTCATCGTTAAATGCGCCTGTTCAATGTCTGCGTTTTAAAGGTGATATGCTCGTGTTTTCTGCCGTGAAACACTTCATCGCTTAGCGATTAAGACACACGTCACAAATGATGAGCCGTGTTCGCTCCAACCAAACACACACTCGAACAACGCACACCAATTTTTAAAACAAACAACGCCTTAAAGTGGTAACGAATTTGACAGCTCCCGTTTCATTATTGGGGGTTGAGATTGGATGCAGATGGGTCGGGAGACGCTTTTTTTTTTACTGTTACTTACACTCCCCTTGTCATCCCTGCAGCACGTGTACGAGAAAAAAATGATGCAGATACCCTGTCTTCTCTCACATAATAGAAAGAAAAGAAATATTCGAATTCAGAAGGCGATAATATTTTATCATGGAAACTCTGGTAAACAAAAGAACGTTGAAGGTTTTTGTCGCCTTATGAAATATTAATTTTTATTATGGAAACTCTGGTAAAAAAAAAAAAACGTTGAAGGATTTGTCGCCTAATAAAACATTAAAACGGATATAATGTGACGATAAAGTCCGGTGGATAATCAAAGACAACTAGAAATCGTGTTTAAAAACTTTGAAAAAGAATGAGAGAAATTGGAATCTGAGGAATGGCTGGAAAGATACAACGGATAACAATAATGAAAACGGCTGAAATATTAAGGAAAACCCTTGAATGTGTAAACTAATACGCATTAGCCACATGCACCGGCTAGACGAGCTACTGTAGAGACAAAACATAAGAAGCGTTACATGGAACCAAGAACATTGAAGATGCATATCCATAACTTCTAGATCTCGTCCTCCATCCCCTCCTATTACCCAATCACCGCCCCCACCAAAAGAATGATGCCAAATAGTCAAGAAAGGTCAAGGAGGATAAAAAGACCAAGGAGAGAGCACTGCCCGGACCTCCCCTGGTGGCACTCAAATTCCAGTAGAAACCAATGGCCGCTGCTTGCGAGAAATCAATCGTAAGCGGCTGTTGCGATACTTCTCCACCGAAATCGTTTCGCCCGGATTCAAGAAGCCGTAATAGATGAGACCGGCCGCAGACCACCAAACCATCATCATAACCTTTTTTTTGTGCAATTTCGGCTTCGGGAAGTGCTGTGGAGCTTCTCTAACATCCAATCACTATGCCGAACGTCGCCGGTCGTCGCAGTCGATCAACTTCTCATCACACATCACAATCCGCTCGAGAAATGGGTCGTTTTTGTTGCGTAGAAGGAGCGTAGAAGACACTTCAAGACGACGATTTTTTTTATTATCGTTCAATTCATGCAGCATCCATTTATCCAACTTTTTTTAAACTTCCCTATTTGCTTTAAATGGCAAACGACTGTTCAGTGGTCGATTTCGAGTTCAACAGCAACTTCTCATGTGGTTTTGCGAGGATCGGTTTCAATTAAGGCTTTTAAATGATCGTTATCAACCTCAGTCGGCCGCCGCGACCGTCTTCATCTTCGAGGCTCTCGTCACCATTGCGAAATGTCTTGAACGACCGTTGTGCTATACGTTCGTTAGTGGTTCCTGGGCCAAACAAATCATTGACATTACGAGCTGTCTCGGCAGCTTTTTGGCCTAGTTTGGACTTGAACAAGAAAACCGCATGGATTTGAATTTTGTCCATGCTGTCGAAAAGCCTGCAAAAAAAAAAAAATGAAAAGATTGAGAACGAAAGCGAATAACAGGATTCGATAAAGCGAAAAACGCGCTTCAGAATGATATATAACATGACTATATATATATATATATATATATATATATATATATATATATATAAGTGAAGTGTGTGTGTGTGTGTACATTTCCCTACGCAATAACTCTGTCAATTTTTAGTCTACAGACTCGAAATTTGATATACAGGGTACTGAGATTTGGGAAAATCGATGTGATCGGTTTTCGGCCTCTAAATTTGGCCTTTGGGAACTCTACCAAACACCTCCGACAATTTCGGGTCTAAATACTTGAAATTTTAGATATAGGTTCATTGGACATGGATCTAACTTAATAACTTGATTTGAGCTCCAAACAATAAATTTTAAGGGGTCATAATAGGGGTCCAAGTTTAAAAAATTGACCGTTTTCGTTTGTTTTTTTTTTGTTGTTGCTCAGCATACACTTCCAAACACCCGGGCAACTCCTGGCACCCATGCTAATATATATATATATATATATATATATATATATATATATATATATATATATATATTCATGAAATATTAATATATTAAGGAAAAAATTCGAACATTTTCTAAACAACTTATTTAGACGCACAAGTACTTCTTAAAACGTGTTTCAATAAACTATGCATCTGCGTTGAAAATTCATTACATTTATTCCGACGAAACTGCTTTTCTTAAAAACGTAATTCAACAAAGAAGATAGCGAATATATTCACTGCCTATACAATACGACATTTCGTGTTCCTTCTTTTAGAGGTATGATTTTAATTACCATTTAGTAGTTCATTGTTTTTCACTCATAGTAATACCAACATACTGCACTACATGTAAAATAAATAAATAAATAAATAAATAAATAAACGTCCCCTCTCTTTCACTTAGACCGAAAATGGCGTCCTAAATATATTCGATAAATGATTGGATATCAGAATGCTTGATTTTATTTGTTTGTCGGTGTTTTGCAATGTGTTTTATTCCTCATCGTCTTTCACTTTATTTTTATAAGTAAAATTCAATTTTCAGATGATTAACTCATAAAGTGAATGCGGTATTTTGGCGATTGAGATAAATTAAAAGATAAATAAATAAGTAATTTAAAAAGTTATACGATTATCGCTATCTAATAATTCCTTCATACTAACTATAAGGCGGTAGAAGCTAGGTATAGATGGAAATTGACATATGCAGGTACTGTACCAGCACCGCTCAAGGATGGGTATAAACTAGTATAATATAATTAGTTATGCACATATGTGTATTAATATATTTATACTTATATATAGAAGGCATTTTGTGCGTGTGTGAGTTCGTTCCTTATATACTCCGAAATGACCGGGGCGATTTTTTGAAATTTCACAAAAATATACTTTATATGTATGGGAGTGTTCTTATATAGGTTTTGTATCGAATTGCCTCCCATAAATATAGATAATCGAAAAAATCTGATTAAAGAAAAATGCCCGATTTTGACTTAAGTTAAAACCTTATACAATCTAACATCACAATTGTATTCGAGAAATTTTATCATCGCATAAGCAGAAAAGCCTAGCGTATAAAATCAACAGTAGGTTCTTTGGACACCTTCGAGAAAAATGTTTTCTTTTTGAGCACAATTGAACCATGATAGTTGACTTTTGTATCCTAAACTTTAATCCAAGCCATTATGCAAACATAATTTTATAAAATTAACGGTACGTTCTCTACAGTACAATGTATTGTAGACTGCTTCAGTGCGGGGAGGTATGTGAAGCTTCCTCCCTGTGCACCGCGATGGGCACCCGACTAGAGCAGACAATCAATCGATTTGATTGAAAAATGGGCGATTTCATTTATTTAAATGACAATAAAAGTATGGGAGGTTGGGACATTTGTTGATCCTCATAAATCTCGGGCAATGTCGGGGTTTCTCTGTTAGTTACTATATATAGGAGTCAGTCGTAAACTTATGAACCGATCATTATAAATTTTAAGCAACTCTGCGAATAATGTAGGCACATTATTATTTTTTTTGTAAAACCTTACCATTTAGAGGGGTGTTTTTTTTAAATTAAGGGAGATACAAAAACATTAACAGCGAAAAGAATTACTCTACAGAAAAATTTAAGATATGTTGAGTAATACATCTTTTAAATGGAGATCGCTCCAGTCAAGGCATGAAGCCACTTGATGTAAAAAGCTTGAAAAGCATTACAAGGTCAAAAACTAGTCAACGATAAATGTTATATGGATAGACTCCGTGGCAGAAAAACAGCAATTTTTACCCTTTTGTCACAAACATCGCTCATGTAATGCGAAAATTAAAGGACGAAATAAAAGAGAGAGAGAGAGAGAGAGAGAGAGAGAGAGAGAGAGAGAGAGAGTTATGAGGCTACTGAAAGGAAATCCAATGTCTACTTTCTGCTTTCAAATCGAACTTTTAATCGAATTGATGCGCGTGCATAATCGTCAATAATATGTATGCATTAGGCAAACTCCTAAACCAATTCACTTAGGATTGTGAATTATGTACCGTTGTACACTTTTACACACGTTGTAGCCTCAGTCGCAAAGTAGACAACAAACAGAAAAGAACTTCAAATCGTTTTCTCTTTGTAACAAGGACATTTATTTCCTCATTCTTACAACTGTGACGTCACCCACTTGATCTCGAACGTCAGCCACTTCTCTAATGTGATCTCGAACGTAATTCATCTCTCTCACGTGATCCCGGACATTATCTCGTTCCGTGATCCGCGTCTCTGTCTAACGTGATCGTCCTCTTTCTCCTTTTTATAGTTTTTTTCTTTATCGTTTACGTCATTTTGCATGCATTTGCATATAGCCGTCTGCGCTATGTGTTAGATAATAGCCGGTTAGAAGCAGTTATCTATCTATCTATCTATCTATCTATCTATCTATCTATCTTACAAAATCACAACATCCCAGATAATTTTACTGTTTATTTTTATTGTTTATAAACTTATAGTATATTCTTGTTTATTTTTTTCAAAGATAAATACGTTCAAGTATCGCTTTCGCCTGGAAGCTCGCTTTTTACTTAAAAAATCGATAAAAATAAACAGTAAAATTATATAGGATTTCATGGCTTAACGGTTAAACGCACCGGACTACAATACACATGGCCCGGGGTTCGATTCCTTGAGAGACTAAGTCGAGCTACGCTGATGAGAGGTAGCAACCTCGAAGCATACATGTCTGTAGATTACTGTTTTAAAATTAATAAAAAAATAAATATTATTTATCTACGTCCAAATAAATATGGGCGATTTTCTAAGTAAAAAAAAAAAACAAAAAAAAAAAACGAGCATCGAGGCGAAGACGATACTTAACCGTATTTATCGTTGAAAAAAATAAAAAAAAACAAATTTATATAAAAACTAGACTACCCGTGACCCCTTGGGTCAGTATGCTATATTAGCTATGGAATTAATGTATGAGCATGACACTTGTGACGTAAAGAAAATAGTTTTTTTGTGGCATAACAGAAACATTTCTATGAAAGTATATTAAAATGAAAAAACAATATAGATAGATTTCTATAAGTCGTTCTGTTTATAATTGTTTAGTTTTGAAAAAAAAAAGAAGAAAACTTACAGCCATTGAATTATAAGTGGTTTGCCAAACTTATAGGAAAATATACACTGGACAGATACCATAATACTTAAAGTTAAATTCAAATTTTGATATATCCTTAAATTTAAACGCGAAAAAAAAAACCAAAAAAACAATTGAGACGCCGAAAACGTACACAGTAAAAGAATACGTTTTATTGTCGCGTTGATTATTTATTTTTAACGCAAATTAAAAAAAACATATTTTTGGGGTTATTTTTTATGTTGGTAGTGTAGAAGAAAATGTATTAATGTTTTTAAGAAAGGTGTATCAAAAATGGAGAATAGATAAAAAAAATGAAGGCTGTGAGTAAGTCGCCGTTGTAAAATGCTTTTATGGTTGTCAACGGGTTAAAGCAGATTTATTTGTAAGAAAATTTCGTTAAAATAACTTAAACGTAATACGGAAATGAACTATGTAAAAAATGCAGAAAGTATTAACAATTGTTTATTTGGATAATTTAAACGTGAAAAAAACAAAACAAAACAAAAACAATTGGGACGTGGAAAACATACACAGTAAAACAATACGTTTCATTGTCGCGTTGATTATTTGTCGCGTTGATTATTTGCGCAACCGGAAGTCGTAAACCGGATGTTGAGTTACAACACCCGTTACAAGGTCATTTGAGTTTTATAATTATATAGATTATTGAATATATATTCTTATAACACGGTGAGTAATATAATCACTTTTTTTTAAAGAAAACTTTATCATATAGGGGTGTATTCTCAAGATCGCCTTTAGTACTCCTCCTCAAACAACATTAAAAAAAGTAAAAACTAATACATAGTGCTCATACCCACCCTGGGACGGGTATTGCCGATACTTTTTTATGCTAATAAAAATAATGCATAAATCCATTCTTCGTAGTTACGTTTATTCTAAAATTAGTCTATTAAGTAGTGTTCCCCCCACGATATTTCACAGATGTTTTATTCGTACATGCTATAACATAAAGATGCAAATTGACAGACCAGTGACATATATAGTTGATTGAATAGAACATTCGGAAATTGTGCACTACTACGAAGAAACCATTTTTTTTTTTCAGTTTTGAGATTTGGAGAATGCACAGCAGACAAATGCAGTTCACAGCTGAATCGAAAATCTCAAAAGTGCTTGTTTGCTAACACTTTTTTTCTTTTTTTTGCGTTCGAATTTTTTTTTTTTGCGCAGCTATCACCCTTACACACACCTCCACTTTCTTTTCCGCCTTCGCGTCACTGGTTCGTGTCTGCCTTAAACTTTCAATAGAGGCGACGGATTTTCACGAGATTGGTATCGTTTGAAGTTCGACCCTTCGCACGACAAAGACCGAAAAATTGGCTAAAAACATTAATTCTTTTACTCCCAACTGGGTACGTTTCTACAGGGAGGGGTCGCTTTTTTCGCCGATATTTTCGAAAGTCATCCCCTCTTTTCAATTGACTAGTCTTAATTTAAAGATTCTTCACTTCCAGTTTGGCGATAGGCGCAACAGCAAAGACATCACGTTTTTTTTTCATGTTGTTTTCCTCCTTCGCGGTACAGGTTCGAGCCTGCCTGCCTGTCACCACTTTTTTTGCTCAACACACACCTCCAAAACACCCAAGCAACGCCGGGCGCTCGGGCTAGTAAAATATAAATGATCATTAAACTTTATTGTTTGTAATGAATAAAATGAAAGTTCTCAGAATTAATGACTTTTTACATTTATAAATATTTTTGAACATGCATTATTGAAATGCGCGTAGAATTTTGGGAAAACTATATTTCGTTTCAAAATTTTCAACTTTCATAATAAAGTTAAAACATCATTGTTTGTAATTAATGAATGAAAGTTGTCTGCTCTTGATATGCACTTTTCAAATCTTCAAACTGAAAACCAAAAAAAGTGGTACACAAGTGCCGAAAATTTCATAAAAATTGAACGATTTTGTATTTTTTAAATACCAAATTTTAAAGATTTCGGCTTCTTTACAAATTTTAATCCCAGTCTCACAGGACTGGGTGGATGGAGAAAGGCAATGGGTCTCTAATGCAGGCGAAGGCAGTAGTATGTTGATACCCCCCCCCATCTCTGATGTTGCTTGGTGATATTCCCAAGCCAGTATCTTTAGTACAGTGCAAATACGGAGCTTGATTATTGATTAGTCAGCCAATTCTGAGGCTTCGGGCCAATTTAAGCACAATGGCGATGTATGATTGCAGAAAGACGGGATCGCTACCAATCTGATTAATCGACTGTTCATCGGAAACCCGTTGGTCCGCGAGTGTCTAAACAAGTAACGAAAAATCCGCTTAGCTTCGTAACGAGCGCTATTACCGTGTAATCTGTGTAGCAAACTGGTTGGCCTCCACTGTCAATAGAAACCGGACCCGCGCGTTGCAAGACAAAGCTAATGCAATTAAAAATGGTGCTGACACCGCAGCAACCATTATCGCGAAACCCTAAAAATGTCTGCTTGATCGTTTTTTTTTCCATTTCTTTTCTTGTAGACCCAATTACAGCTGAAACACCACAATGTTTTTCATGCTGGAATTTTATATGGCCAAACCCCTATTTTCCCTTCGTTTCCCCTTTACCGCTTTTCTTCCCGCGCCAACGGACGGCGATCGTCAATTGTCTGCACGTTTCATGAACTTTTGTTTAATCTGGCCTTTATTTTATGGGCGATCCAGCTTTGTTTTACACTGGTTTCCGTGTCGCTCTTATGTATAACGTCCAATCCGCCTCACCACCAACCTCTGTTATATTCTTTGCCCTCCTCTCTTTGTTTCTAAGCTCTCACTTTCTTTCTCCACCTCTCACACTTGACGACATTATCTGTTTTGGCATGCTCGACTATATTGGATGTGTTCGCTAGAACATACAGTACGTTTTCTTTTCTTTTCATCTTTTTTTTATCGCCATCATCAGCATCATATACATGAAAAATAATTAACACTCTCATAATCGCCTACAGCATCACCAGTACTTTGTGAGAAACGTTTTTCATGAGCTTAGTGCAAATGTCTAATTTCATCATCATCATCATCATCATCATCATCATCATCATCATCATCATCATCATCATCGTCGTCGTCGTCGTCGTCGACGTCGTCGTCGACGTCGTCGTCGTCGTCGTCGTCGCCGTCGCTGCTGTCGCCGCCGCCACCACCGCCGCCACCACCGCCGCCACCACCACCACCACCACCACCACTACGACCATCATCATCAACATCTTAAACTTTCAGAGTTTGAAATCCATTTACAGGAAAGCAAGCCGGTCTGTTGTTTCTCTGATGCGAAACTGGCATTGGCTCATCGATGAATCCGCTATCATCGATTATTCAAACCTGACCTCCAAACTCGATCTCAACACGCGTAGAATTTTGGGAAAACTTCGAAGGTACTAAGAACAGTGATTCACGGAATCTGTGCCTTCAAAAGGGGCGGCTTTTCACGTGGTATGGACCATTCCTATGAAAACCCTAGTTTGCTTTATATGTATTCCCCTCTGTCACGTACGCATAACATCGCTTTCAGCTTTGCTTTCTATCGCCCCCCCCCCCTCACCGGTGGAGTTATTATCATTAACAAAAATCTATTACAAATTTGGCAAAATCCTGTTTATTCATCTTTTTTCGTGTCTCTGGTGTCTTTAATATTCATACTTCATGCCAGAAAAGAAACAAACCCTGACAAAATTGAAACCAGAGTAGTAAAAACTGCAACCTGAAACTAACTTCTATACTTACAAAGCTATTCAATCATTGCTTTTCATCACCTTCGAAACTTTGTCAGTCTACTGAGTATTTTAAAATACTGGAAATCGGTTTTCTGAAATCAAGTACAGATCAATTAGTCTCTTACAAAGCAACTGGACCTGACAACATTCCAATCATTAAGCTAAAAAAAGCTGCAATCGGGACGAGCTCCTATAGTAACAAAGTTGTTCAAACGTTGCCTTAAATAAAAGATTCTTGCCAACACCTTGAAAAAAAAAAAAAAACATCGACAATCCGCTCAGTATTTAAAAATACAGGTGTCGGTCGTCTGCATCTCAGTTCAAACTAATCAGCCTCCTGTGCGTCATGAATAATTTCCTTGAATCTATGATAAATCAAGTATTGTCAATCACCTCAGCAGAAACTACTAACTCGATGATAAGTAATACGGATTTCATCCTGCAAGACCAACAACCGATACGCTAACTGTAATATCACACTGGATCAGCGAAACTATAGACGGGCCACAGATTCTAGAGAAATAGCTTTTGGCATATCAAATGCATTTGATGGCATTTGGCATAAAGGTTTACTTTAAAAGCTAGTTAGCTATGGGATATTTGGAAATGTATTCTTAACCATCACATTATGATAGATTTATAAATGCAATTGTTGATGGGCAATAGTCTGAAGGACCATAGTATCAACGGCGGTCTGCCGCAATGATCCAATCGGGGTGCAACCCTCTTCCTGATACTCATCAATGATCCCTAAGCTCTGACATTTATGCAGATGATACAATTATCTATGACAACATTTCGAAGAGCATTAATCTTCAAATCTTTCTGATTCTCTCTATTACGACCTGCAGCGCGTTATACAATGAGCGAAAAAGATGGCTGGTTGTTTTTAACGCATCTGAAACCAAGGTTATCTCCTTTTACCGCTAGCGCCCGGATAATCACTTTGTACCAATTAAAATAAATCGATAAGTTTCTAGACTGATCTTTACTTCAGATGTAACTCGTAACCTCTCCCAGGGACTAGTGTTCACATTCACAGTGGATTATAAGTTTAATGAGATCCTCAACTGAAAGATCACAAATTTAATATTGTCTAGTCTCGATCCATTTAAATATATTCAGACATTCACTAGACGCTAGAACCATGCATATATCGTTAAATTTAGCTTCGAGGAGCACAAAACGCACAGACATTATGTCCATCTGGAAACACAGTTTGCACAGAAATTGGTTTTCGAAGGTACTAAGAACAGTGCTTTCGCTCTCAGGGATGTATAAAGGGGAACGGCTCATCAAGAACTTGTTTACATTGGACTTGAAGACGACCATATTGTAGTCAGCTGGAAAGCAGGCAAACGGTAGAGAGTTCCACAGCTGTGCAGTTCTAAGAAAGATACTTTGTTCATGGAATCCACGTTTAGGCCTAGACACAAATAAAGAGTGGGGGGGGACGTAGATTCCATGAGCAAAGCTTCTTTCTTAGAACTGCACGCCAGTGGAACTCCTTGCCTGTTTCCCACCTGACTACAACTTGGACGTCTTCAAGTCCAACATAAACAAACTCCTGACAAACCGCCCCCTTAAGTAAGACATTCTATCAAAACCTCCAATACTAATGATTACTACAATACTATCTCATTGATTACTGTACACACAATGACCCTTATCCCTGAGTGGCCTTCGGGCCTTGATAAGTGGTGACTCCTATGTAAAAAAAAACTATTGATAGTGTTTTCAGCTAGACGAGTACTTCTCGTGAATGTTTGGCGAGGGGATAGATTGGAGCTGAGACGAGCACCTTCCATGAAAATAACGATAAAACAAAGATAGGCTCGCAACGTTTCTTCTGTGAGGTTGCAGGAAAAAGAAAAGGGCATCCCCCACTTTGCTACAAAGTCTATTTTAAACTCTGCCAAGGCAGGATAAGATATTTCTAATAGCTCCTGGCCAGATGTGGCAACAATACTCCATAATTCGACGTAGCTGGCTCTTATATAGGTAGAGAATTGTATCAGAAGTGAGATATCTACTGGACTGATAGAAGGATTCCACCATTTTTCCGGCGACCGTGGCAACTGATTTGATGTATGGTTCGATTTCAGATCAGGAGTAAAGGTCAGGCCCAGAAGCTTGTGAAAACATGGAGCCCCCCCCAGGACGAGAGCCATTCGTTTACCTTGATGCCAGATGGAGATCAGATCGTTGATGATGTAAAGCTAGAAGCTTGGTTTTAGATGCATTAAAGTAACCATCAACTTTTTTCACCATTGTACCACATGCTCAAGACCAGAGGAGAGACAATCATAGAGAACTTGGTCCTTTACGGCCTTTGATGTTCTGCCATAGATGGTTGTGTCATCAGCATAAATGTCTGCGAATGATTTAAGGATGTGAGCTGGAGGATAATTAATGTAGATCAGGAAGAGAGTTGGGCCCAGGATGGACCCCCTGAGGGATTCCAGCATTAATACTATGAGCTTATGATTTCTGCCCATCAACTACTAATCTTATGAACCCATCAGAGAGAAATGATTTAATAATTGACTAGACATTTTCAGCTATACCATAGCTGAAGATCTTATGAAGTAGACCTTTATCCCATACCCTATTAAAAGTCTTTGATACGTCAAGAACAATTACCCCAAAAAGGAATTCGCTATTCCCTAAGATATAACCGTAAGCACATCTGCTGTAGATCTACCAGAACTGAGAAGGTTATTTTTTTAACTGTTTTATTTTTCTTGGTCGACGCACACCTTATAACTAAAATGGGATCTTAAAGGTCAACACGGATATCTCGCTTGATGTAAACATAAGTTGTGTTCTACATTTTGACATGACAGGCAAAATGTAATAACGTTATTAATAAGCATGTAACCATGTGATTATTAAATTTTAGGGCAGAAGCACAGATTACTTACAAAAACACACTCCTCTAACATATTCAGAGTGGCTTTCAAAATAATAAAATTATTTCAGCATGGTAACAAAAAACACATAAGTACCCAACATTCATATTTTTCTAAACGACACTGCACACCCAAAAATTCAAGGTTGGTTCATAGTATTTTCACTTGGGAATCATAACAACGATTATCAAGATTAAATTTTGGGCAGATATTTTGACAACCCGCTACCCACAAAATAGGGTGTCTATTCCGAAAACCGTTATTAACAGGGGTGGTTGGGGGTGTCAATTCCGAAAGCCATTCTAACCATGAGGATGTTGGAAATGTCTATTCCAAAAAGCGTTCTTAACATGAGGAGGTTTGAGGTTGGGGTTGGAGGTTCGGAAATACCAACAACAGCCGTACTTAACCTTTTTACGAGGGGGAAGGGCATGCTTCCACCGGGCAACGCCGGTTAAAGGGTCCTGCTAGTATTAGATAAATTTACTAGTAGATATCAAGGTGGAGGTATATATGTTTTGGCTGAATAATGGCTCGAACACAATGACCAAGCGAAAATGGAAAATAATTGTTAAGATTAGTTTCTGACTGAAGAGGAAATATTAATTCGTTTTTAGATTTCGATTTATGAAAAAAAAAAAAAAAAAAAAACACAAATAAAACAAATGTTAACCCAAGGGCTCGGACATGAGATCACATTTGTTCTTGGAAAGCCTGGGTGAGGTCAGTCGGTCTGGCATAGACGGTTGATCAATCATCTTGCAAACATTCATTGGTAGATAAACGGAAATCGCATTCCCCTAACCGACCACACTCTTAGTATAAATTACACTGCAGTTAGTTTGAGAGAGAGTGCGACAGACAGAGTTTGAGTCCGTCAATTGCCGTTGAGGTTTTTGGGCGTAAACAGATCAGTTTCACCAAAAATGAACAGATGAAAGCATCTTCAAGACATTCAGAGATTCATGAAACCTCTCCGAAAAACAGCAACCCAGAAACCCAGGACGAGAACCGTTGTGCTAAGTAGAAGCAACAATGATATTTCCCGGACATCGTAAAAGATCGTTAGATGCGTGGATTCGGTCCTGAAAACCGAAAAAGAAGATTAAGTTAAGACTCGATTTTTTAATAACGCATGAGAGCGAACAAACCCCCTTCTCTGTCCGAGGGGAGATAAAACTAGGAGAGAAATTAATGGAGTCCGTCACTAAGCTTGTTGAATGAAAACACTAGTACATTCATTTTTTTTTCTTTTTTCTTTATTTTTCTATGAATAACGGCACGTTCAGTGATACTATTGCATTTTAAAGAACGCTAGAACCTTTCTCTCTTATATAACCGAGCTGGGCTGACTATGGGTGATGGTAATTTTCATTGATAACAGCCATGTACGACGTCATAATTGGTTGCCGGGATCTACGATTCGGTTCTGAGGTTGTCGCGGCCGCTTTTGTTATGGAAGCGTTTAATACGGGTTCGACATAAAGATCTACATCACAAGATTTCCATCTACAGAATAGCTGGAAATTCCCCCTCAACCATCAAATTCTTTCTCTCTGATAAATTTATTAAAGAAATTCGAAGCTCAAAGCATTAACGCTGGTCTGCCTCCAAAATCCAACTCTTTTACTGATCTTCATAAACGACCCCCTAAATCATATTCTACGATCATACGCCAATGTTTATGCAAACGACACTAATATCTATCCCAACGGCAACGACCAAGATCGTTCTAACTTTATCTATTCCGACCTTGGGCGTGTGATAGAAAAGGGTAAAAATGGTTCTTTACTTTTAATGCATCCAAAAAACACGCTCTATCTTTTCACAGCCAGTATTGTGATCCACACTAGGCCCCAATTGAAATGAATGACTTCTGTCTTCAGGAAGGATCCGCCTTTGACAAGCTTTTAAAACTGACATTTCCTCCTAACCTGAACCGAAAAACTTACATACGATCTTACATACATATGCTGGTAAAATGATTGGATCATTCTACCGCTCCAAAAAGTATCTCCCTCCGACACGATCCGCTACCTGTATAAGAGCCAAAGACATAATAAGATGGAGTACTGTTGCCACATCTGGGGAGGTACTGCTAACAGTACACTTTCCTACCTTGACAGGGTTCAAAACGGGCTTCGAAATCTAGTGGTCATATCCCTCTTCTCCATCCCACTTTCTCTCTTTTTTACAGAAGAGATGTAGCGAATACGTATCTGTCCTATCGTTTTTTTTTCATGGCAAGTACTTTTCTATCTATGGTCACACTTTGTAGAACATTCGCAGCAAACACTCGTCTACTTTATGTTTATCTATCTTTGTTAAAAACAACGTAAGTTCCATATACAAAGTTTTAAAAACAAAACTTGGAACTACCCGTCTATGGAACATAATACCGCGGGTCTACTTCCCAGCTGACTAAAACATTGCCGTTTTCAAGTTTAATGTCAATAAGTTTCTGATGAGCTGTCCTCTTAAATAAACGAACCATCACCTATGATTATGATGTCTCACCATTCACCTCACACTTTTGGGGTCTTGATATGTGGTTACTCTTTATTAAAATATATAAATATAGTAATATACTTGGTAAGAGAGAGAGAGAGAGAGAGAGAGAGAGAGAGAGAGAGAGAGAGAGAAAGTAAGAGAGAGAGAGAAGGAAAGAGAGAGAGAGAACGAGGGAGAGATGGGGGGAAGGATACCTTCGTCATGTTAGAAAATTGTATCATTCGGGATTTGGGACAATCAACTAATTTTTGAGTCCATTCACTTTCGAGTTTCATCGAACAACGGTGCATCTATATCTGAAGGAATGAAGTCGGATGTTTACTTCCGTTTTTCTATCCGGACCATGCTTTCAACCCCTCATCCGTCAATCATTACCCGAGTTCTTTAGTGCATTCTGACTAATTCTCAGGCCCTCACAAATATCGCCTTAACACATACCCCATTTTAAGTTGTGAGGTCGCTTTTGAGCCTATTTTATACGGACAGACATTTTATTTGCTTCCACGGATAGACATAGTTATATTCGCTTAAACTGCGTCGATTCAAAATGATTCCTCGATACACAAATAGGGTGCTCTGTAAATGTCATTTTAATAATTATTTACTGGTTGATTCTAAAGCAAAGATTAATAAAAACGTCATTTTGTCTTAAATGGAAGCGTGTTACAAGATCAATAACAATGCGTTTGTTTAAAAAATAGAAGAAAACCTTTTTTATGACATTTAAACAATAGAATAAAACCTTGCGTTGATGTATTTATTTATTGTTTCGTAAAGAAAAATTAAGAAGAAATATGTTAGAATGACAGCGACAATAATAGAAACGTTCTATCAGCAATTCATGATCCGATATCGTTAGCAGTTGTTTTCATTGTCCTTATATTCTCTGCGTATATAATCGTATTTTACCCACAAGCATATCATACACAAATACCCCTCTCTTTCTTTTCTCTCTCTCTCTCTCTCTCTCTCTCTCTCTCTCTCTATATATATATATATATATATATATATATATAAGAACAAATATTAATAAAGCATGTTAAAAACACTTTGAAGAAGAGTTAAAAACATATTTAATTTTAAAAAAGAAACACGAAATAAGTGGATAGTCCTTAATCCGCGGAGTTTCACACACACACACACACACACACACACACACACACACACACACACACACACACACACATATATATATATATATATATATATATATATATATATATATATATATATATATACTCAGAGGCAAAGGTGGTAAAACAGGATAAAAAGTCCTCAATACGTTAGTAGAGCTGGACATGTTTTTATTTTACAACCTCAAGTGTTAACTTAGTCCATTACGATCGTTGCAGCAAACACGTTTTCTGTTTGCTTCCTCGGATGGTACAAAGCTATCCACTGACACGTGTTTCGTCGTCTACGACTCATCAGTGCGTGAATCTAGTGGCATTCGAAATCGGGACCCCATGGTTAGAAGCCTAAACCTTTTACCCTAGGTTATCTCGCTCCACTTCTGTATGTATCATCCTTTATGTAAATATTATTTATTTGTTTTTGTTTTTGCGATACTTTTGTAATGAATTCAATCATTTATACGAACGTGCATTTTTATCCAAATGCGAGTTGGCAATAATTTTCCGTTTTACCAATTTGATACCCCCAAATGGGGAGTCGCATATTTATTGTTGAAAATATAATAATCCACTGGCACGTTTCGTCGCCTACGACTCATTAGAGTGGTTGAATCTAGCGAGATTCGAAATCCGGACGGTTTAACGCTTGAGCGTAGCTCAACGCATCGGATGACCCTTTTGGAGGTGGTGGGGCGAGAGACCAAGGGAGAGGACACCACCCGGAAGACCCGAACCATTTTCATCGAAAAGGTCCAGGCAATCACCGATGAAACTCCCCAGCGGCCTATTCGGCAGATTGCCAAAGAATTATGCGTCTTACACACAACTGTGAATGCACGTGTGAAGGAGGACTTCAAGTCATCCTTCACACATGCATTCATAGACAAGCCAGATATTGGCTTTTGGCTGAGAAGACAAAGAACATTAGGGTAATCAAGCCCGTCAGGTTTCTCAACAAACCGAAGAATCTCAAGAAGCCAAACATGCTCTAGTTCTTTTCAGATGAAAAAAACTTCTGCCCGGACCAGGTGCATAAAAGCCAGAACCATCGCTGGATTGCCACGAATAACATGGACGTGCTCAGAGTGATGAAAAGAAGGACTCGTGGCGCAATGGTTAGAGTACTTTAAAAAATCAATTGCAAAAATAATATTCTCCTGAAGGTTGAAGGTTCAATCCACAGTATGGGTAACCAAAAAATCCAACTGCGAATTACTTAGGACCTCTATCCTGTCATGGCTGACGGAACAAGAGCATGCTACTCCCGTAAAGTAAATAAAGGGTTCCGCTCCAAATTCCCTCCTAATTCCCGAGTTCGACAGAAATATTCCGGAGTTCAAAAAGATACCCCTGAAACAGGTCGGAGGTTACATCGACCGAAACGTTGTGAAAATCACACTCAAGATGAGAACAGTAGCGTGATGAACCCAGATAATACGAATAACCAATCCTCATTTTTAAAATTCAGAAACGTCTGTATTTTTTCTTTTCAACGGATTACACTCCTCTTATATAAAGGATTTTTCAGCCCCCCCCGTTTTTTTACATGGATTCACGCGTAATTATTAAAAAAATGTACTTTTGCATTTAACGACCCGTGATGAAATAATAACGTTATGTAGGAACCTATTATTTTACATGGGGAGGATAGGTGTTTTGTAACAATTCTGTACGTTCACCTAATAATTTACTAAAAAAGATATCGTAAAGTTTAAATTTAACTTGATAATCTATATGATTATAAAAATCAAATGACCTTGTAACGAGTGTTGTAACTCAACATCCGGTTGAGGACTTCCGGTTGTGCATGCGTACATGAACAAATAATCAACGCGCCAATAAAACCTATTGTTTTACTGTGTACGCTTTCAGCGCCCCAATTTTTTTTTGGCATTTAGATTTATCCAAATAAACAATTGCCAATACTTTCTGCATTTTTTTACGTCTTTCATTTCCGTATTACGTTTAAGTTATTTTAATAATATTTTAATAATATTTTAATAATATTTTAATCTTACTAATAAATCTACTTTTACCCGTTAACAACCATAAGAGCATTTTACAACGGCCATTTACTCACCGCCTTCCTCTGTTTTTAATTAATTC
Source organism: Euprymna scolopes (assembly GCF_053919585.1). Lineage (NCBI taxonomy): Eukaryota > Metazoa > Mollusca > Cephalopoda > Sepiida > Sepiolidae > Euprymna > Euprymna scolopes. The sequence continues at coordinate 49,188,852 of NC_136493.1, read as the reverse complement.
TCCGTTTTTAATACACCTTTCTTAAAAAACATTCATACATTTTCTTCTACACTACCAACATAAATAAATAACCCAGAAAATATGTGATTTTTATTTGCGTTTCAAATAAATAATCAACGCGACAATAAAACGTATTCTTTTACTGTGTATGTTTTCAGCGTCCCAATTGTTTTTTTCGCGTTTAAATTTACAGATATATATATAAAATTTGAATTTAACTTATGGTAAATTAAATTATGGTATCTGTTCAGTGCACATTCACCTATAAGTATGGCAAACCACTTATAATTCAATGGCTGTAAGTTTTTTTAAAAATAAACAATTATAAATAGAACGACTCACAGAAATCTATCTATATTCTTTTTTATTTTAATATACTTTCATAGAAATGTTTCTGTTATGTCACAAAACCTATTTTCTTTACGTCACAAGTTTCAGGCTCATACAATAATTCTATAGCTAATATAACATACTGACCCAAGGGGTTACGGGAAGTCTAGTTCTATTTAAAAATAGCGCGGGTCGTTAAATGCAAAAGCACCTTTTAAAAAGTCGTAAATAAATAAATAAAAATAATGACAGGGTGGGGGCAGCCGAGCTTTTCTCAAAGTGATAATTACAAAAAAGAAGAAAACAAAGTAATTATAATGGTGAAGAGAGAGAGAGAGAGAGAGAGAGAGAGAGAGAGAGAGAGAGAGAGAGAGAGAGAGAGAGAGAGAGAGACTGAAGAAACCAATGTCAAATCAGAGCTGTAAATCGATCCAGAAGATGGGGCATTGATTTACTAGAACAAATCTTTAAATATTGATCTTTTTTCATTTTTTTATGACCTGGTAGTTTAGTATCCAATAATCCGCCATAATAGTTGAAAAAAGATGAAAAGGAAAATTGTAAGGGAGTGCCGACTGTTCCTCTGCACCTACATATTCTTTTTAAAATATTTTCTTTGTGTTATGTGTGATTAAAACTAGAGCTTGATTAAAAAGAACTACGTTTTTCGTGTCCACAATTATGTATTTACGATTATTTTATTTATATTTTTCATTGCAAATTGGACCTGTTATCAAACAAACAAACAAACAAACAAACAAACAGACGAAACAAAAAATCAAAACAAAGCAAAAAAAAACAAAAACAAATAAGTTGAAATTGTTTTAAAAAACAAAAACAAAAAAAAAACAAAAAAGTAAATATGTTTTTCTAAAGTAAAAAAAACCTACTTGATTTTAATCATATTACATATTTAAAAAAAATGAAAGTTTTTACGACATAACCCAGCGTAGTTTACTTTCTAAAAAGAAATCAAAATCTACTTTTTTTTTAGCTAATACGTTTTTTTAATGATAATATAAAAAAGTATCTTTTTTAATAATCAAAATTTAACATTTTAGCGTGGGAGATCACTTTCCTATATAAATTTAACGTAAAATGGGACCCCCACTTCTTGGCGACGTAGCAAGACATGTAATTGTTAGCATTTTTTTCAAGTTTGGTGACGGGGTTGATGGCAGAAAGGGGAAGTTGGGTGAGGGTGTTCCAAACATTTAAAAATACGTAAAAACACTTCAAAACATATGTATATACTATATTTTGGACATTATATTTTGGACATTATATTTTGGACATTATCTTATATATATATACAGGGTGATCCCCCCCCCCAAAAAAAAACAGAGGACATTCAATTGTTTTTCTGAGAATTTTACAGTCAACGGAGAAAAAAGACCAAAGACTCTAGTGTTTTGATGTAATGTTTTGAATATAATAAATTAGTTATGACCAAAGTTTCATTTCGTTTGGACAAAACACTAAGAAACGGAGCCTAATTAGAGTTGGGACCCGGTTTTATTATAATTATTGTATGTAACTATTTCTGATTCTTTTGAGCTGCTGGGATGATTGTGTGTTTCAGAATATTTTTCAATTAGAGATTTCATATTGAAATGTTTTAATGAAAAAATTAATCTATAATATTTGTTTTGCATTTTAAAATATATTTATTTCAAGGGTGTGATTTAACATTATGTTTTCTTTGTCTATAAAGTTAGATATATTCGTTTTCTAGCGGTACCAATAAACACAGTCTTGAATTATTTATATTTCAATTATCATTTTGATACTACGTATGAGCATCCGAATAAATGATTCTTATTTCTATGAAACAATAATATGAATGATGCTTTATAAAGAAACTCGTGTTGTATTTTAACGTTTTGTTGAACATTTACTGAAATGTTTGTAGTAATAAAATAGTTGATTTACAAGAGTTAAACAAATATTTTCTTGTTAGATTATACACACGGTAATTTCTTGAATTGTTGTAAAATTATTTACTATTATTAACTGAAACAAAGACATAAAGTCGGACGAGTAAAAATATTTTGGGGCGAGTAAATTTTCCCTCGCACTATATATATATATATATATATATATATATATATATATATATATATATATATATATATATAACTACTTAATTTATTCACATAAAATTAATATACGAAAGTATAAATTTATGCGTAAACTTTAAGTATTTACTTCAAAAGTGCTCAATACGTAGGTAGAGCTAGTTAGTAAGTTATAAAATATATATGGCGATTAAGCTACACTGAATATTCCGCGTTTCATCCACACTAGAACTCTTCAGGCTTATGCGCGAATTTTGTGGTTGTTTGTCGTTTTTATATATGCATCTTCTATTGAGATTTTAGTTAGCCAATCAGCTTTATACATAAACTAAAAAAAAACCTGACCTAGATTTAAAACAGATTAAGAAACTAGATATCCAAGCTAAATAGAGCACACACAAAGGAACAGGTCAACCAGAGGTCAAATAGGCCTTTGTCCGATAAGTGCATGCTCATTGCCTGATAGGAAGGGGTCAGTGGATACTAGAAAGCTGATTGGCTAACTAAAATCTCAATAGAAGATGCGCATATAAAAACGACAAACAACCACAAAATTCTCGCATAAGCCTGAAGAGTCCTAGAGTGGATAAAACGCGGAATATTCAGTGTAGCTTAATCGCCATATATATTTTATAACTTACTAACTAGCTCTACCTACGTATTGAGCACTTTTGAAGTAAATACTTAAAGTTTACACATAAATTTATACTTTCGTATATTAATTTTATGTGAATAAATTAAGTAGTTATACTTAGCTCCTGAAACAGTTGAACACTCTCAAAAGAATTTATTTCCCCACATTAAAAATAGATATAGAAATAGTTAATTTCGAAACATCGCTAAAAACATTCCCACACCTAGCAAGCATAGCTATATTATTAAATAATTAAAAAAAAAACAGATGAACTAATACGCCGAATACGATGGCGAGCAAATTTCTTCCTTAAAAATTAAAACGTAAACAAAAAAGAATCCTATGGTTTTAAAACCCTTAAAAATCCGAAAACAGTAAACCTCTTGATAAACTTTGAAAATGACCTTTTAAACATAATTAAAAACTTAGAATTCCACAATCAACCTAACAATTTCCAACGGAAACTACACAAAATCGTTAGAAACATAAACAACTCTAATAAAATCTTTGTAAAAGCAGATAAAACCAGAAACTTTTATAAAATAGATAAACAAGAATATAACAAACTAATCACAGAAAACATTACAAAAACTACAAAAAACTAGACACAAACGAATGCGACTAAATAGATATAATAAATACTGAAAGTAAACAAATTACCGATAAATTAAAAATTAGCGATAAAGTTGGCAAATTGAAACCTAGAGAGGCATACATTCTGCTTAAAGACCACAAATCGGACTTTAATAATAATCCCAGCACCCGCTTGATAAACCCAACTAAACCAGAAATAGCTAGAATTAGCAAAACAATACTCTCTAGAGTAAACAAACAAATCAAACTAGACCTAGAATTAAACCAGTGGGCAAATAATGCCGAAGCAATTACCTGGTTTAAAAATATAGAAAACAAAGATAAATGTACGTTTATTCAGTTCGACATCATAGACTTTTATCCCTCGATATCCGAAGAACTTTTCAACATTGCCCTAGAATTTGCCGAGGCATACACTGATATATCCGAGGAAGAAATTATCATCATTAAAAAATGTAGAAAATCAGTTCTAATAAATAACAATAACCAATGGATAAAAACTAAAATGAAAAATTAGTTTGATTTGGCGATGGGTGTCAGGGATTCTGCAGAGGCAGTGGGATTATTTATTCTATATACCATCACAAGCATATTTGATACTACGGAGATCGGCCTATATAGAGATGACGGACTAGCTATAATAAAAAACTCCAACAAAATCAAGGGAGATTACTTTAAGAAAATCATACACAAGGAAATGAAAAGATTAGGCCTAAAAGCAGACGTATCAGCTAACATAAAAATAACAAACTTCCTGGACGTCACGTTAAATTTAGATAAAAACACATATGAACCCTACTTAAAATATAACGCTACTCCAATATACGTAAACCCTAAGTCCAATCACCCACCATCAATTTATTAAACAGATTCCTAACTCGCTCGATCGTAAGTAGACTCAGTAAATAACTCAAGCGATGAAAATGCATTTAACAGGTCAACCAATACCTATTAAACAGCCCTAAAAAATAGTGGATACAAAAATATCGATATCAAATATAAGCAACAAAACACCAATAACTATAATAAAATTAAAAATAGAAGAAAAAGAACTATAATTTGGTATACGGTCCCATACAATCAAATGTTAAAAACAAAACTTGGCAAGAAATTTCTAGATCTTATTGAAAAACACTTTCCCGCAACCAACCCCTTACACAAAATTTTCAATAAAAACACCGTAAAGTTATCCTACAGTTGTTGCGAAAATTTAGAGATGATAATTAAAGCACATAATAACAAAATATTAAATAAAAACAATGTAAACAACAACAAAATAAACAATAAAAAACGTAGACACCATCACAAAAATTAAACTAACACTAGCAGAAATAATAATAATAATAATAATAATAATAATAATAATAGTAATAATAATAATAATAATAATAATAATAATAATAATAATAAACCAACCCCGGATAAAAAACAACCATAGAAATAAAAATACTAATAACGAACAAGATAAATACAACTGTAGACACTGCACACTTTGCCCAGTTCAAAATAAATGTCTAACCAAAAGCGTAGTTTACCAGGCCACAATATTTGCGAAAGAAAACCCGAATAACAAGAAATATTACGTAGGATAACTTCCTTAGATTTCAAAACACGATATTATGAACACAAAAGTACATTCAACAATAAAAAAACACCGTATGAAAACAACGCTAGCAAATAAATACTGGGAACTCAAGGAAAGAGGACATTCGCGGGTAGTTATATGGAAAATAATAAGACAAGCTACCACGTGTAGGGACCTAGACGACCCATGTAGATTATGCCTTCATGAAAAATTTGCTATCCTGTACTTTAAAGAACCCCAGCATCTATTAAACTGTAGAAAAGAAATAGCAAACAACTGTGTTCACAAGATAAAATTTACTCTAGGATAGCGATACAAAATAGTTTTAAAACTAACAAAAACAATAGAAAATAAACAAATAAATAAATTGAATAAACATGAATATACATAAACGATCACACATATATGTACATATATATATATATATATATATATATTTATATATAAACTAAAAAAAAAGAAAAAAAAACCTAACCTAGATTTAAAACAGATCAAGAAACTAGATATCCAGGCTAAATAGAAAACACACAAAGGAACAGGTCAACCAGAGGTCAAATAGGCCTTTGTCCGATAAGTGCATGCTCATTGGCTGATAGGAAGGGGTCGGTGGATACTAGAAAGCTGATTGGCTAACTAAAATCTCAATAGAAGATGCGCATATAAAAACGACAAACAACCACAAAATTCGCGCATAAGCCTGAAGAGTCCTAGAGTGGATGAAACGCGGAATATTCAGTGTAGCTTAATCGCCATATATATTTTATAACTTACTATATATATATATATATATATATATATATATATATATATATATATACAGCTTTTGAGATTTGAAAAAAAAATCACTCGACGGCCGGTTGAGTGTGAGGGAAAATTTACTCGCACACGCACACACACACACACACACACACACACACACACACACACACACACACACACACACACACGAAAACGAACTTTACATATTTAACAGTATCTAACAAGATATTTATCACCGGCAGAGGAATTCGAACGCAACATCCACCTGTTTTATTACTTGGTTAACGGAGACACTATTTATCTTCCGCCAAATTTCCAGACCGGAGAAAAATTCGAAACTATCACAGTTTCTGCGTTTTCGAGTTAAAACCTTATTTGAGAGTAGGTTGAATCTATGAGAACCTCGAATTCAAACTCAGAGTTTCGTGCAGTTCATGTTATGATATTTTCTTGCACAAGTGATCGCCAAATGTCAACTACCTGAAATCTCGTAAAACCTTTCCTGTTACACGCTCTTTTTCCTCTACAAATTTAAACGACTAAATATATACCAACACGAACTAATTGAAACATTTAACAGTATCCAGCAAGATATTGCTCGCCGGCAGAGGAATTTGAACTCGTTACCCAACCGTTTCCTCGCATAAACGACTCAACGCTTCTGGTTGAAACCAGTTACTCCCCTCCGCCTTGTTTCGAAGCGGCGGTAGAATTATCTTAAAGTCAACAGTGTCGCATGTCGCATGATGCTTTGGGTCGGTAAACAAGAACTTGTCACCGTCTCTATCGTAATGGTGACAGATTGTCGCCTGGACAAACAAGACAGAAGAAACGGCAGCGATCGCGATGCACAATCTCTTCCCATCTGGGATTTCGATCAATACGCGCCGACCTTGCCGCGGGGAAAGGAGCGTCAGGATCTCTGATCAAGAATACTCTTTAAGAATAATTTCAGTCGGTGGTCTGCTTGCATGGAAAGGGGCGGTTGGTGTGAAGTGCGGTTGTTATCGAGATTGTCATCTTTGCTGATGTTTTTATTACTGTCACTGCCCCAGTATCTGAATAAATCATCGAAGTGAGAAAATCGAATCGTTTTGCTGATGGGAATATGTGTATGTATAAATGTGTGTACAATGTTCAGGTAGTTATATATATATATATATATATATATATATATATATATATATATATATATATATATATATGTAAATACACACATATACATAACTATCTGAACACACACACACACACACACACACACACACACACACACACACACATATATATAAATGAGGGGGTTACCAACAATGTGTATTTTTTAACATTATTTTATTATTCCGTGTTTTGGTTTTTCATTGAAAATTATGTTTAGATCATTGTAATAATCTTTTGAAATCACTGAAATGTTTTTTAACGCGTTTCAGACGTTCTGTGAAGCGTCCTCTTCAGAAAGTATTTTAAATGTAAAATATTTAGAGTATACTTAAGATGTGTTTAAAATGTAAAAGAGCATTTTAGTAGTTCATACATATGTGTGTGTGTGTGTGTGTACGCGTGTATATATGTGCATATACGGCATAGTCACGTTGACACACTAGTTCTTGTCAGGTCACCAAAGTTAAGCAACGTTGAGACTGACTAGTACCAGATGGGTGACCAGTTGAGGATTCTAGGCGCTGTATGTGCTCTCCGCTTATCTCGGCATTATTTCCAGACGTCCTGAACATCCACTTGCCACTCGTATTTGACAACGCCGACTCAGGAGAGGTGTGGGTGGTTGGATTTGCGCAACCCATGCCACAAAAATTTCACACGCATGCACTTTTACAATATCTGTTAAGACTAAAGGAAACTACAAAAGTATATATGTGTGCGTAAGTGTTTATATGCATGTGCGTGTATATATGTGTGTGTGGCAGGATGTTTATATGTGTATATATGTACGTGCATATGTTTATATGTGTATGTATATATGTCTGTAGGTGTTTATATATGTGTATATGTGTGTATATACGCGCGTAGGATGTTTATATGCATGCGCATATATGCATATGTAGGTATTGATACGTATGTATATGTGTTTTTGCATATGCATGTACGTAGGATCTTTATATATATGTGTGTGTATATGTTTGTGTAAGTCTTTATATGTATGTGTATATGTTTTTGCATATGTATGCATGTAGGATCTTTATATATATATATATATTTGAATATATGTGTATATCTGTATATATATATGTGTGTGTAAGTCTTTATATACATGTGTATATATATGTGTGCAGAATATTTATGTGTATTTATATGTGTATGTGTGTAGGTGTTTCTATATGTGTGTGTATATATATGTGTGTGTGTGTAAGCTTTTTATACATGGGTGTATATATGCCTGTGTAGGTAATTATATGTATGCATATATGTTTTTAGCATATGCATGTGTGTAGGATGTATATATATATATATATATATATATATATATATATATATATATATATGATGTATGTATATATATATGTTGGATTATATATGTGGCTTTCTTCAGTCTTGACAGACTATGGATACCCACTGTAAGGATGCCTGTGCGTGAAATTTGTGTGACAAGAGTTGCGCAGTCTCCAAACGATGCCTCTCCTGAGTCAATATTGTTGAATACCAGTGGCAAGTTGAGGTACAGGACGACTGGAAACAATGCCGAGATTGTCACCCATCTGATACTGGCGAGGCTCAACATTGCTTAACTTCAGTATATGTGTATATACACGCGTGTATATGATGTGTGTGCAGGATGTTTATATATATGTGTGAGTACATTGATGTATATTTATATGTATGTGTGTGAGTGTGTATGTATCTACATCTATGTGCGTGCGTATGTATGGGCTGTAATCAGTCGCCGTCTGTTTGTTGATGGTTACATGGGAAGGATTGGGTTTGGGGGTTGGCGGAAAATATGAAGCGCTTGTTTGTCTAGTTTCCGGAGATTATTTGAACAGGTTCTCGGCGCGACATACATATGCTTAATGACGAACAACAACACAATCGACGACAAAAACTAAAAAAACTAAAAAACTAAAAATAAAGATAAAAAAAACAAAGGGCGACATTAAAAAAAAACTGAAAAAAAAAACAAACAAACAAAAAAACACAAAAATATCAGCGCGTTATGCGTAAAATACATGCGCGCTAACGCAAACACGGCTCGAACATCGATCCACGGTTGTCACATATATCATAATATTACATTCTAACACATGCGTCAGATTTCTCAGGATCTGATTCTTTTCCCTTTGTGGTACATTTCACTGGTTTTCGAATCGTTTTGCTGATGGGAATATTTTTTTACAAAAGGAATTACCACTTATTAAGGCCCAGATGCCAGTCGAGGATAAGGGTTAAAGCGTGTACAGTGGTCAAAAGGACAATATCATAATAATCGTTAGAAGTGTACATTTGGTAAAATTGGATTACTTAATGGGAAACGGCTCGTCCAGAACTTGTTTGCATTAGACTTGAAGACGACCATATTGTAGTCAGCTGGAAAGCAGGCAAACGGAAGAGAGTTCTACAGGTGTGCAGTTCTAAGAAAGTTTTGTTCATGGCGTCCACATTTAGGTTTAGGCACAGATAAAGAGTGTGGGAAATTATTGATAGTGGTTTCAACTAGACGAATGTTTTTCGTGAATGTTTAGCGAGGGGGGGCATAGATTGGAGCTCAGACTAGCACTTGTCATCTGTGCATAAATATCTATACAATGTTTATATAGTTGTGTATATATGTGTGTGTTTATATATATGTGTGTATAAATCTTTTAAATCAGAACCTCTTAGCTCGTGAATTAATTTGATTATTTTGGACTACTGTTCTTATCTTGGATATTAGTCTCACAACGTTTCGGCCAATGTAAACCTCCGATTTCTTCAGGACCATCTTTAACTGAACCCTTTATTTAATCCATAATGTTCATCGTTCCGTCAGCCATTGCAAGTTAGTCACGACTTACCAAGGCCTGAATGCCACTCGAGGATATGGGTTAATGAATGTAAGGTGGTAGTTTAGTAATCGTTAATGGTGTAGATTGGTTAGAAGTTGGTTTATTTAAAGGGACAGCCCAGAATAACTTGTTTACATTGGACTTGAAGGCTACCATATTGTAATCGGCCGGGAAGCAGGACAATAAAACAGTTTTCCGCGTACGTGCAGTTCTAAGAAAGGAGCTTTGTTCATGGAATCTGCGTTTAGATTTACGCACAGATAGAAAGTGAATAAAATTTTTGATAGTGATTGTAGCTAGTCGAGTATTTTTTTGTGAAAGTTTGGAAACGGAGCACCACAAATTGGAGCTCAGACGAGCAATTGCTATGAAAATGACGATAGAGCAAAGAAAAGCTCGCAACGTCTCTTCTATGGGAAAGAGGTAGCAGAGAAGAGAAAAGTGCGTCACCTACTAGGTTTCGAAACCGGTTTTGAACTCTATCGAGGCAAGATAGGCGCGTCGAGCAGCTCCTGCCTAGATGTGGCAACAGTATTCCATTTTAGGGCGTATTTTTTCTGTATAAAATTATTAAAACGAACTTCATAATATACTCAGCCATGGCTATGTGAGCAACATTATGAAGGTTAACTAATTTGCATATTCCTTTGAAAAACGAACTTTCATTCATTTTTTATGGTTTCTTATTAGCTGATTGGTTCTATTTATGCTTATTTTCTACATTGTGCATAATTGCGTAGCATTTAGGATAAAACGTTCGAGCAAATGCACCCCTCCCATATATATATATATATATATATATATATATATATATATATATATATATATATATATATGAACGCACATTGTTAAAGACAACAGAATGCTTCTGTTTTGTAATACCTTTTTTATTTTTTCAAATTTTCGTATTATCTTTTTTTTGTATATACATCAAAGGTATGGTCCAAGCATCTTTTTTTCTGAAAGTGTCCGCGGGTTTTGCATTAAAAAAAAACAAACTTTTAACTTTTTGTGTATTCATTTACTCATCTTCAGGAATTTGTGTGAGGGGCTCGATGAGAATTATGGGTAGATTTATTTAAATAATAGTTGGGTTGCGAGCGAAAGTACGAGTGAAGGTCAGTGGGTCAGTTGGAGGCAGTAGGGGGTTAGTATACATGGGGAACAGGAGAGCATGCCAGTTCAATGGTCAATGCCAGGAACGGGTTGGATATAAGGGGGAGTTATCCAAGGCATTTAAGTGTGTTGGTACTAATTCTGAATGCGACCTGATTAAGGGCGAAGTTTTGCGTTTTTATGTCAATAACTTCAAGAATTTTTAGCTTCTTAACATTTGTTTCGTTGTATTTTTGTCTTGTTGATGAAAATTTCTCTGAAATTCGAGGAGGGCAGCCATGTATTTTATGTAAGTGTTGGAATATGGCACGAGATTCAACATTATGGCGGGTAAGGTGACAGGATAATGTGGTAGTGGTATGTCCGATGTAACTATTAGTTGCATTGTGGTTATAGTAGTTACATTCTCCCAAGGGACATTTAAACTGATAGATGACGTTGGTGCGTTCAAGTGGTTTTAGAGGAGGTGAGGGATTGTTCTTAATAACTAAGTTATGGGTTTACATTTTTTGATATTAAATGATAAATCTATAGCGATTTCTTCTAACTTAAAGCTCGGATGCATTTGATTGCAGTAGAACAGGTTGATTGTATTAAAGTTATGATGTTATGGTGTATTACTGTTAGTAAGGGTGTTGTTTAACTTCTAGAGCGTGGAGTACACACACACACACACACACACACACACACACACACACACACACACACACACACACACACACACATATATATATACATGTCTTTTTGAGTGCGAAAAGTCTATACCAAACTCATCTCTGAATTTTTGGTTGACAGATTTAAAACTTGGTATATAGGGAATTTGAACCTGTGAAGACTAATTCGATTTTGTTTTTTGCCGGTAATAATAGCTATTAATCGTTCAAAATTTAGAAAAAATAATGTTGACTATGACATGACCAAGTGAGATACAGCTGGTATTTTTGCGAATGCGCAAAAAAGTTCACAGCTTAAAGTCGCTTAATTTTATCCTTTCATATCCATCTGTCGATAGCTCAAGCGTCAACAATGCTTGATCGTTTAATAACGATTAAGGCTAGAGCGCTAAGCGTTTTTGGTCTTGATATCTAGCTGATGGGACCCAAGTAATGATTTTTAATAACCTCTGAAATCATTACTATATAATATAACAATATAATAATCAATAGAGAATTAACTCTATAATAAAAATTGGAAATCTGCATGAATTAAAATATAATATTTCTGCGTATTTTACGACGGGGCAACGCCGGGCGACCTTCTTGTATAATATAAACATGACGTTTTTCCCGTTAGAAAACTCGTTGACATAGAATAAGTGTTTTAAGTCAAATTGGTGGGTGAATATGGTTAAATTTGTGCTCATCTTTTGCTTTAAATACTAATTCATATTAATCCCTATATATGCATAGAACGGATACCATAGTACTTTGTTCGCCGCGCTTTGTCATAACACAGGTCCATACAAAATTTTAGCCAGATCGGACCAATAGTTTCCGATACAAAGTGAAATGAACAGAAAGATGAATAGAATATAGATTATTAATATTGCTTGTACTCTATTAAGCGTTCGCTAAGATATCTACCCCGGTAAAGCAGATAGAAGAAAAACAATCTACCCCACGGATTAAATAAAGGGGTCTGTTCAAAATCCTGTACAGATTCTTGAGCTCAACATAAAGATTCTCGAATTTTACCAAATGATTCTGAAGTGGGTTTGAGAATGACAACAAAGATGAGAACAGTAGTCCGAATAATCCAAATAATTCAAATTATTAATCTCCATCTAAAAAAACAAAAAACAAAAAAACAAAAAAACAAAAACAAAACATAAACACTTTATTTTTGTTTTTAGATCAGAAACAAGTGATATCTACCTGCCCTTCCCCAACTACAAATAGGCATGGTGTCTGTTTAATGTTATTTGCGTTATTCGGACTACTGTTCTCATCTTGAATGTAATTCTACAACGTTTCAACCGATATAACCTCCAACCTTCTTCAGGTGTATTATCAAGGAACCGTGGCGTAATGGATAAAGTCCTAGGCAAAATTCAGTTCTAAGTGACACCGTTCTGGGGTCTAATGTTCAATTCTCAGTGCGGATGGTACAAAAATACAATTGCAAATTACTTAAGACTTATACTCGGCCATGGCTGACGGAACAAGAACAAGCTAATTCCTGTGGATTAAATAAAGCGTTCTGTTCGAAATTCCCTGTACAGTTCCTATTGTGAGAGAAATATTCTCGAGTTCCACAAAATACACCGGAAGAAGGTTGGAGGTTACATCGGCCAAGACATAGTGTAAATAACGATTAACATGAGAACCGTAATAAAAAAATGAATTCACTGTTTAAAACACTTGATAATAACTTAAGACTTAACGATTAGAAGGTGTGATTTTTTAAAATAAATATTGCTATTTATTAAAACCTGAATTAAAAAAAAATTTCTTTGAAAGAAAAACAAATTCAATTTCAATATTATTTTTCATAAATAGTAATATTTATTAAAACAATTTCACACTCGTCTGGTCTTTATAACTGCGCAATCTTATATATATATATATATATATATATATATATATATATATATATATATATATATATATTATCGAGTGTTTCAAACAGTGAATTCAGTTTTGGTAAATGAAATTCACTTTTGTCCGTCCATTCGTCCGTTCCTCCGTCCGCCTGTTCGCACTTTTCTCAATAACTACGTCTTGGAATTGTTTGACATTTTGCACAAACATTAAACATGATATGAGTAAAAATGTAACAGAACGAATTTTTTCGGGAAAACTCTGGTTGCCCCCCCCCCCCCCCCGTAGGGTGCCTTTCGGGTTAAAATGGCTAAAATTGACACTTTAGTACTTATCAAAAAAAAAAAAAAAAAATTGATGACTTGGATTTTTATAAAACTTTCTGAAAAGTTGTAACTAACTGATATCTATATAATTTTGTTTGTCTATATTTCGTGATAACTCTTCGGTGTGCCCCAGGGGCTCTTTTAGGGCTAATAAAAACACTCCATTTTTTGGAATATTTTACCATATTTATCCAAAATTTTCTATGTATGTCTCTTTAGCAGTTTTGCATGGTGCTGAACTCAAATTTACATATGTTAAGGCCTAAAACTTCACCGTTTGTTCATTTTCACCAGGATTTGACATCTGGGGACTTTTGGGGCTAAATAGGAGGGGGAAAACTGAACTTAGTCATTTATTTATGCATGGTTTACTGTGCACGCACGGGGGACCATACATGCTTCGCTTGTTTTTATTACACGCACGCTCAAGAACGCTAAAAAGCTGTAATCGGACAAACAAACATCATTTTAACTTAACTCTCAAGTCATGCCAGGGATTACCACCTCCATGGCATATAAGAGGGAATAAAAGAAAAAGAAGAACCCCCTCCCCCATAAAAACTGTAGTCCGAATGGTTCAAATAGTTCAAATTATCAGTCCTCATCTAAGAAAACATAAATAAATAATAAAAAAAAATAAAATAAAAACAGGAAACTTGAGGTGACCTTGTCAACGCGTTCTTAAGAGAGAAGGCGGTATGACTGACCGCTGAACGCTGAACGCTGTTGCTGCGATACAACTCGCGAACGACAGTAAATCAAAGCTTTCACGAACAGTTCGACTTTCACACCGAATCCTTTGCGGTTGGTACGCCGACGAATGACCGGTTGAGCCGATTATCGATTTAGTCGTTATTTTATTCTTGCAAACGGAAAGATTGACCCATCGGGGTAGATTATTCTATTTTATTCCATTTTGTTTTCAACAACTGCATGCCCTTTGAGTTGACCTTTTGAGCTTACATCAGCTTTCAGAAACCAAACCGAAGAATTGATCTAAAGATACGTCTATTGAATATACACGTTTAGTGATGAAAGCGATGGACAAATGAATATTGCTTCAAATTTAAACGTGACCTATCAACAAACATATCATATCAAATATAAGCGTGGCATATCGAGGAAAATGCTATTCGGATTAAGCGTGACACATCAAAGACAATGGTATTTCAAATTTAAGCATGGCATACTGACAAAACTGCTATTTCAAATGTAAGGTTAAAAAGAATCATATCTTTTGTTTTTGCCGGTGATGGGGCATCCTACCGGATACCAGATATTCACGTGATATTTCAGGAACTTAAACCAAGAGCTCTTTTTTCAGAATTCTAACTGTCCCTTTACAAGCTTGGTATCCCCCCCCCCAAAAAATGCTGTTTTAAACTTAAACATAACAAACCAAAGAGAATACTATTTCAGGCATACGAAATATGCCTTATATATATATATATATATATATATATATATATATATATATATATATATATATATATATATATTAAGGCGCGGTGGATACTAGAAAGCTGATTGGCTAACTAAAATCTCAATAGAAGAGGAGCGTATAAAAACGATAAACAACCTCAGAATTCGCGCATAAGCCTGAAGAGTCCTAGAGTGGATGAAACGCCGAATATTCAGTGTAGCTTAATCGCCATATATATTTTATAAATGACTATGCATATATATATATATATATATATATATATATATATATATATATATATATATATATATATATATATACTTGAGCATTGCAGAGAAAAGAAAAGTATATAAACGCTGGATGGTAACCCCCACTTAGTCAACCATACATTGGTCATTAAATCCATGAATGTCTATATTCTATTGAGTGGAGGTGATACCTCCTTCTGATAGAAAGGGGAAGGCGCTTCTAACCCCAAACACCGTTTCGAACTTTAGTTGCAAAGAAACAACGTAAAACGGCTGAAAAACTTTTTGTGAGAACTCCTGACTTTTACCCATAATCCATGGAAACTTCGCATGAACTGGGCATTTTTGATGGCCTAAAATGTTCCACTTTTATAAGCAACGATGTTATCGTTTACTAGCTGGGAGCCCAGCGTTGCCCGGTCATACAATACGCTTAAACGTAATATTTTAATTCATGCAGATTACGTATATATATATATATATTATAGAATCAGTCTTCTATGGATTATTCTATATTACGAGAAATAATTTAAAATAATAAATAAATAAATGAAATAATAATAATGATAATTTCTTTCATCAAATTACATCAGTGTTTATTTACAATATCACGTCAGCTTATATTTAGGCTTGACGATGAATGTCCTGGAAAAGTCACTTCTGATTAATGTTTAATTTTATAATATGCAAACGAAGAAATGATTTGCAGCAATCGTGAATGATACCTCTTTTTTTTTATCTTAAATTGAACTCAGTAATAAGTAAAAATTAGAACAGAATGGTGAGGTACACCCAGGCTTGAAAAGGGGATCATTCGATCTGTAGTCGAATGTTCTACCCATAAACTATATGTCCAGATTATAATAAAGCTGTTTTTTTAAAGAAATGATTTGCTGAAATTTTATTATCTCCCTTGGTTGATGTAACCTAAAATATTCTATAAAAATCATTTGAGAGAGTAAAGCTATTTTTAAGATCGGATTTTTTTTCGATTTTCGATGATTATCGGATTAATTTCTGAACAAAACATATCTAAGAATACTGCCAAACATATAAATTAGCTTTGTGTGAAATTTGCAAAAAAGATAGGCTCAGCCGTTTCAGAACCTATGAGGAACTCACACAAACACAAAGTGACTTTTATATAATAGTTGAGATAGAGATACATTTTTCATTGGTGTGTAAAGGATAATAATTGCCCGAAAGGATTTCAGTCCTACTTGAAATTCATCTAGTTTAAGACTAAAACAAATAAGCAACATCCGATGTACTAATATTTTATCAGATTTTTTTCTTATTTCAGGGGAGAACAAATCCCAGCTAATAAATTGCCTTGCAAGAGTAAGTTTTCTGTATACGATGAAAACAAAACCCATATTTGATCTTTCGTCGAGAAACCTCACCCTTCAATAATAAACCGAAGCGCAGGATGAAGTAAATTTAAATGTCGTAAAATCCTTCAACGTTCATCTATACGTGATGTACATATGAGAAAAGTATCACGCGCTCAACGGAAATAGCACATCAGATTCTGCAATCGATCAAACAGCAGTTGCTCTTGAAATCCAACAAAATTAGTAACCAATCTTGGGTCCAAATAGAACTTCCCATCAATTTGACGATACATGTTCGCGTCAAAGCTGAATTTAATAGACTTAGTAGCTAAATCAATAAGCTCAAGGAATATTTGCTCAAGAAGTGGGGGCTCAGCTAGAGAACCACGATAAAGACTATCAGCACAGATTCCAATAGGGAAAATCGTAACTTACTTCGCGAGCATGTGCGCGTGTTTTAAAAGGTCAATCGTGTAAAAAAAAAAAAAAAAAAAAAAAATAGGAAGAAGAAGAAAAGTTTAAAATGGCGACACCCACTTAGTTTTATGGTTGACGGTCACACGAGGGACACAGACTGTCGCCGTTTCTATGCAAATGAGATAGGTGAATAAAAATGAACGTGAGGCGAAGAGAAGACGTGTTGGGAGAAAGTGTGCTACGTAGGTAGTCGTGCGTAAATCAACTTAAAAGAGTGCCGAGTTTTAGAGTTAAAAGTTTTGACAAGAGAGTGCCGAGTTGTGGAGTTGGAAGTTTTGACCAGAGAGTGCCGAGTTGTGGAGTTGGAAGTTTTGACAAGAGAGTGCCGAGTTGTGGAGTTGGAAGTTTTGACAACAGAGTGCCGAGTTGGGGAGTTGGAAGTTTTGACAACAGAGTGCCGAGTTGTGGAGTTGGAAGTTTTGATAGCAGTGTGTTGAATTTACTCCAGAAATTGTTAGTTTAACCATGCTATGTAAGCATTATCTTGATTGTGAACTATTTTAAAACAATTTTCATTACATACTTATTCTTTACATATTCATTCATTACATATTTATTAAAATAAAGCAATGTACATGATAAAAATTGTTGTTGAGTAGGATATATATATATATATATATATATATATATATATATATATATATATATATATATATATATACACACATACTAACATGGGTGCGCGGCGTTGCCCGGGTGTGAGGTATATGCCGAGCAAAAAAAAAAAAAAAAAAAAAAAAAAAAAAAACAAAAAACAAAAAAAAACAAATAAACGGTCAATTTTTTAAATTTTGATCCCTTTTATGACCCCTTAACATTTATTGTTTAGAGCTCTAATCAAGTTATTAATTTAGACCCATGTCCAAGGAACTTATAACTAAAATTTCAAGCGTTTAAACCCAGAATTGTCGGAGGAGTTTGGTAGAGTTCTCAAAGGTCATATCGTTGAACTTTGACCCTTTAACAGCCAAATTTCTGCCCGAAAACCGATTACTTCGATTTTCCCAAATCTCAGTACCCCGTATGTTAAATTTCGAGTCTGTAGACTAAAAATTGACAGAGTTATTGCGTAGGGAAATGTACACAGACAGACACACAGACAGATACACAGACACGTTCACTGTTATAGATACACTAGCATGGGTGCCCGGCGTTGCCCGGGTGTTTGGATGTGTATGTTGAGCAAAAAAAAAAAAAAAAGTGGTATCGCAAAGGAGGAAAAGAACGGGGTAAAAACCTAACGTTTATGCTGTCACGACCACCGCCTAACCGGAAGCAACATTTTTTTAAATTAAGGCTAGACAATCTAAAGGAGAGGATAGCTTTAAAAAATATCGGCGAAAAAAGTGACCCCCCCCTGTAGAAAAGTGCCTAGTTGAAGGGAAAGATATTAATTTTTTTTAGCCAATTTTTCGATATTTATCGTATGAAAGATCGAACTTTAAAAAGATACTGATCTTGGTAAAATCTGTCGCTTCTATTGAAAGTTTAAGATAGACATGCAAACAGACATGCATACATACATTTATATATTGGTAACTAAAACTTTTCGACACAAACTGATGAAAAAGCTTGCCCTATCTCTGAATCCCCTTTATGTAAAATTTCAAATTTCAAAACATTGTCTGAGTAATTTGGAAGAGACCGCAGAGGTCAATTTGTTAAAACTTTGACCCCTTAAAATTTATTGTTTTGGGCTCAAATCAAGTTATTAAGTTAGATCCATGTCCAAGGAACCTATATCTCAAATTTCAAGTGCGTAGACCCAAAATTTTTGGAGGAGTTTGGTAGAATTCTCAAAGGTCAAACCATTGAACTTTAACCCCTTAATCGCCAAATTTCTGGCCAAAATCCGATCGCATCGATTTTCCCAAATCTCAGTAACCTGTATATCAAATGTCGAGTCTGTAGACTAAAAATTGACAGAGTTATTGCGTAGGGAAATGTACACAGACACACAGATACACAGACACACACAGACACTTTCACTTATATATATATATATATATATATATATATATATATATATATATATATATATAGTCATCCATATGCAGTACTGTTCCGCTGTTTCACAGCTCATAAATGCGGCTAGACAGGCAACTGCCTCAAGCCAGGATCGAAACACGACCGCCCAAAATGACAGTCAAGGCTTCTCACCATTACGCTATACGGCGCTGCTGCTGTGTGGGTAATGAATAAACGATGTTTTGACATCGTCCAAATACCTCCGCTCGATGCGTTTACAGAAAGAGCGTCGCTTAATACGCTAATGGTAATTTGTATATCACTTCCCAATATGCTCGACCCAAGATAGGGAGCATTACATAGTCATCCACATACAGCACTGTTTCGCTGTTTCACACACACACACACACACACACACACACACACACACACACACACACACACACACACACATATATATATGTTCAGAGAGATCAAGGTTAGACACCGAATCTTCTTCTAATGCGGAGAATATCTACTTCCTACAATTAGCTAGGCTGGATTCGGACAAAAATATTGACATAATTTTAGAAGGGCTTCTCCTCCGATGACTGAGGGTAGATGAAATGAAATGTAGTAAGGAATCGATACTACACTTTCAGCTACACATTTGCAAAATTATCCAAATATAATTAATAATTTACACATATTAGACAAAATAAATAAACAGTGGGAGGTGGAATCACGTTTCTATGCAAATGAGCCAGGTGAATAAAAACGGACGTGAAGTGAACAGGGGACCTGCATTCACCATACACTGGCTGGCGATAAATAACTTATTAGTGTTGTGATCTGTACCCAACCTAAACTGACTGGCGATAAATAACATGATAATAATAATAATAACAATAATAATAACAATAATAACAATAATAATAACAATAATAACAATAATAATAATAACAATAATAATAATAACAATAATAATAATAATAATAATAATAATAATAACAATTAAAAAAATCAACACAAAAAATAAATAAAAACCAAAAAAAAAAAAAGAAAATCATCAAGACCAAAATAAAATGTTACTAATAATAATCATAGCAACGGTGATGATGCTTATCATCAGCATCATAACTATAACCAAAGTCGCCAACAAACCATATTGGAGACAACATATTTAAGGATATTGAATGGTTAATGTTAAGCCACAGCAATTTTAAATGCAAAGTTGATATCCGGTGTTTTTATCTTACGGAGTTTCATAACCAGAATTAAGGTTTCAGTTTGGGTGAGTAGTTCTGAGATGATACCTCAATAAAAATATCAGGGAAGGAAAACTTTACACAAACCATTCCTTGTATTATTCTAATATGAGTATTCAAAACTACCAAACTAAAAACAACTTAAATGGGACAGGAACACATGCAGCCCCATTCCGGCAAGGAAAAGAACAAGTATTCCTAGGCCCTTATCCAGAGAAATCTTCGAGACACTTTTCGCTAAACGAATTGAACTTAAATAAAATTGTGATCAAATCTTATTTGAAAAGTGACCCTCCCTAAGAGTCGATAAAAACAACAAATGTCTCAAATATGAAATGAGCTAGGCCTGTTTGATTTAACAAAGCAAAAACTTGCAGGAAAAGTCTGGGTGATGAGAACAAATGAATTGTTATTTTTTACTGACATTAAAGAACTAAAAAGAGAAACTGAAAAAAGAATATTTATATGAGATTGTGGGCATCAATAAATTTGACAAAGTGTCGAGGGTAGAACAGCTAAATCTGCACACGAAAATATTAAAACTTACGGCGATCAGACTCTTTCCACATAAGCAATCGTTAAACGTATAATTGAACAGGGGAAGGCAAAAAAAAAAAAAAAAGATTTTGATATTTTCAAATTGTTAGATGAGAAGCTAGGAGCTGGCAATTTAAAACAGCCGCCTAAACTCCGATTTGTCAATAGGAAAATCCGTCACTAACAAAAGTAAAGGAAATCTTGCCATTTTTATCAGTAAATAATTTAGATCAGTGCGTTAAAGTTATAAAAACTGTTGCCAATACTGTATCAAAGCTACTCAGGATATAAAAACAGGGAAAAAGTAAACAGCCCTGGTGGCGGAAACGTTTAAATGGGCAAATGAAACAACTTAATCATAGTGTTTGTGAAAGGCTAGCCCGTAAATTTGACGTACACCTAAAAGGTTTCAAATGTGTAACTGAGAAACTAAAACAGCGTATCACAGCTGAAATCATCAAGGTCAAACGTTATAGTGGCAGAATTGAATAGTATCTGCAGAGTAATCTCCCTTTTTGATGATAGAAGGAATTGAAAGATGCTGATCAATTTCGTGTATTCTGAAAAGACGTTTGATCGAAGGAAGTAAAAGATCAAGATGATACAGAATGGATCTAATACATTAATAAATTCTCCTAGAATAAAGCGACAACAAACATAATAGTCACCGGTGAGATATTGAAAGTGAAGGTTAAAAAATCACCTAAACCTGACGGAATCTAGGGATACTGGTGGAAAAATAATGTTGAAGTCCACATCCAAAAGTACTCCAGGTTTACACTAAAGAACAACAAGGATGACTTTAACAATCCTAGCGTTAAATTATCTCAGAAATAGGAATAATTAGAAAAATAATTTTAGCTAGCATTAAATCATGGCTCATGGTCATCATTTGGTTTGAAATATTACCCGTAAATTTATAACGTTTCACACAGATTCCTCAATTTTCCCGAATTTGTTGGACAGCGCGAGTAATAGAGAGAGTCTATACAGAGATGATCCGCTATTTTTCATGAAGTATGGTGATGAAAATTTGGGAAAAAAAAGCCTAAACAGAGGTTACATCAATTCTTTAGAAATACAGACCTAAAACAACCGTAGATAACCACAATGCAGTGAACTTTCTAGACATTGTAAATAACAATTCACATGAAATATACTATAAACCCAATTATACTTTATATTATATTGAATATAACTCCAATCACTCCGGTTCAGTGAAAAAAAGCTATTATCCCTAGCAGAGAGAATATCTAGAATTAAAACGAACAGATATTCAGTAATAATAAAAACGTTACAACGAAAAATTAGTCCGGTTAGGATATGGGAGTGATTAAATTACGTTAGGGATGAACCTGGTGAGCATGGAGGAGGAGAGAACTTAAAATAGGAAGACTATTCCATAATATATCCTATAACATGGCTATAGGCAATCGTAAACAAAATAATAGCGAAAGCAATACAATAAGCACAATAGAACCAATCCAAATATCATAATGAATATTCCTTAGAAGGTAAATGTTTTATTTCGGACGTCGTGTATACATGCGATGTTATCGAAATGTCTAGAACTAGAATAGGGTCTACTAGTTGCAGCTTCAAGGATAGATTCTGAAACAATACATCATTATTTAGAACACCTAACAACGATAAAAACAAGAAATCGATTACTCTAGCAAAGTGAGTAAGGGGACTACGTAGCAGTAACGCAGAATATAAGTTGAAATGGTCCATGTTAGGTAGAGCAAGAACATATAAACCAAGTAAATGAAATGCAACCATATGATAATATCTAATGATAACTTACTATAGAAAAAACAGGAATAGGATAAAAATTGCATATCCCCAAATATGTACTCCCTTGTCTAAGGCCAGATTAAATAGCTCGAACTACATGAATATTAAAAAATAATGATGTAGAGAGAGAGAGAGAGAGAGAGAGAGATAAAGAGAAAGAGAGAGAGAGAGAGAGAGAGAGGGAGGGAGGTAGAACCCTTAATAAGTATTTAAAAACAAATATTACTAGTAAAGATCATCAAGTTTGTATTATCTCATAAGAAATTAAAAAAAAAATTATAATAAGTAATTAATAGCAAAATATAAAGACAAGAATATAAATATAATATATTCGACGGCATTGACTTATGAGAAGGGACACCTCGTTAAAAATACTTTATGATAAAATTGATCCATAAGGAAAATCTAGATGTGTTATAGAATAGAGAGCTGTAATATTGACAACAAAATAGTTCAGACAATTTAACTTAACGCAAGCAATCCCCTTTAATGCAGGGGAAATAATTAGCCCACAACTTTAAGCAGGATTATGACCCTTGAAATGTGTATAATGAATACGAAAGTTATATAGAAATAGCTCCGTAATAATAGAAACTAGAAATGCTCCGCTCATAGCAGCCCCAACAAAGATACAATAGACAACCTATCCATATCTATCTATATATCTATAAAGGTGGAAATGTCTGTGCGTGTGTCTGTCTGTGTACATTTCCATACCAAAGTACTCTGTGAATTTTCGATCTAGAGACTCGAAATTTGACATAAGGAGTATTAAGATTTGAGAAAATCTTTTTACTCGGTTTTCAGCCAGATATTTGGCTGTCAAGGAGTCAAAGATCAACGATTTGACCTTTAAAAATTCTACCAAACTCCTCCGCCAATTTTTGGTCTAAACACTTGAAATTTTAAATGTACGTTACTTGGACATGAATCCAACATTTTAATTTTTAAATAAAATTAAAATTTAAGCCCTAAAAAATAAATGTTAAGAGGTTAAAATTGGGGTCAAAGTTTAAAAAAATTGACCTCTGCGGTCATTACCAAATTACTCAACCAATTTCTGATCTACACATTTGAAATTTTACATAAAGGGTATTCAGAGATATGGTAAGATTTTAAATCGGTTTGGGTCGAAAATATGACCTG
>NC_136493.1:49082221-49159721 GCF_053919585.1 Euprymna scolopes | reverse complement strand
AAAAAAATTAATTAAAGTACATAGGAGAGGGGGTTTAAAGTATAAGGAAAACTTGAGTTGTATATGGTCTAGAATTTTTAGGTCTAAACAATATTTATATATCTTATTAACTAGAATTAAAATTAGAATCAGTTTTAACTTAAATCTACATTTATTTAATTATGATTAAAATAACGTTATCAAAGTAAGAAACTCTGAAACATACTTATTAGAGAATTAGATATATACAATGATAAACAATAATTATACATTAATAAGGAACAAGTTCGAAATATATTTATTAATACTAGATTGCCGTATGTAGAATTGAGTAAAGTTTGTGGAATGTAAAATTAAAAATATTACTTGCAATATAAATATTAATTATGATGCTGATATTGATAATAATATGAATAAATATATAAATAAAAAATTAAAGTAAATGTAAGTAACTAATTAATTTACAATTCAACATTAGAAGATATGAAGTATGACTTAATAACTTATAACAATCGATTGAAATTATTTTTAATACTAATATTTTATATTGTAAAAATTAGTGAATTAATTTATCATATTTATCGTTTTAATTTGTTTAAATAATATTAAGTGAAAGACATTCAAACTATATTAAAATTACTAATTAGTTTAATATAGATGTCTACGCGTTGGTTAAATAAATAAATATTAGTAAAGTTAATATTTCGTTAGAGTTGTTCGAAGGGAGGTAACTCTGCCTCACTTTATTAAGTAAATTTAATAATTTTTATTAGGATATAAAGGTGTTTTCAGATTATATTTAATCTTAACAAAACATAAGTATAGTTTTTTAATTGTATGATGTTAAAAATTATAATTGTAATGATTAATAAGCTTGATTATAATAGTTAACAGAATTGAATTATGTATGGTTTTCAAGTCAAATCAATTGATTAGTTATGATAACCGATCGTAATGATCAATCGTTTTTTTTTTGGGGGGGGGTTAGCTTAGTTTAGTTTCGTATATACAAACATGTTTATAATTTGCTGATATTATTTTCATAAGTATATATACACAAATTAGAATTAATAAATTTACTAATTATTAAATAGAACATTTTGGTAGAAGATTCATAAATTAATTAAAAGTGTTGGTACGAATAGTTGGGTTTAATGACTTTGTTTAATAAAAATTCAATATGGCGTAATAGAAAAATAAAAAGGCATTTGCAGATTCTCTTCCAATTTTCGGATTATAATCATGTCAAATCACACTTCAATTCTTTTTGACGGATTGATTGTTGCTGTTTCTGCTGATGATTTAGGGGCATAATAGATTCACTGATTCATATAATAATTAAGTGATTGATTTGCGCTACGAAAAACGTACTGTCAAGAATTGCATAAGTCAACTGAATTAAATGAATAAATTATATGATGGTCAACATCATGAATTTTGGAATATACCTTTCTGTTATTTATCATCTATATAGCTCTGTCATTACATTGAGTTTCTTAAATAAAGATGGATATATAAGAAAATATATTTCTACAGAAATATATTTATATATATATATATATATTTATACACACACACACACACACACACACACACACACACATATATATATATATATATATATATATATATATATATATATACATAGTAGCTGGGCACCCACGATGCCCGGTCGTAAAGTTCGCTTAAACACGATATTTTTATTTATGCAGATTGCGTATGTATTATTATAGAACACGATCTCCTATTGAATATTATATATCACAAGCAAAGAATAATTTGCCCGGTAGACTAATTTTTTAAAAAATTTAAAAATTTAAAATAATAATGATAATGTCGTTCATCAAATTCCGACTGTATTTATTTAAAACATAACGTCAGTTGATATTTGGGCTTGACGATGAATGCCCTGAAAAAGTCACTCTTGTTTAATGGTTAGTTTTAAAATATAAAAGAAGAGAAATGATTTGCGGCAATTTTAAATGGTACCACATTTTTTTAACCGATAATTTAACTCATTATGAAGAAAAAATATAAAATAAAATGCGAAAGTACAACCTGGCTTCAACAAAGGATACCTTGATCTTTGGTTTAATACTTTATCATTAAGCTATATCTTAAGATGTTAATAATTCATTTTTTTTTCTTAAATTGAAATTATTTGCCAATATTTTATTATCTCCATTGCCGGTGTATCAAAATATTTTCCTGTAAAAATTCTTGTTATCTATAAAAACAAACAAACGATTTTTAAGATGTTTCTTTTCGATTTTCGATACTTATCGGATGAATTGCTACACAAAACATATCTAAGAACACTGCCAGACATATAAATTAATTTTGTATTGATTTTGCAAAAGATAGGTTCAGCCGTTTTGTAACCTATGAGGAAGGAACTCACACACACAAAGTGACTTTTACATAATATATATATATATATATATATATATATATATATATATATATATTGATAGATATATATATTGATAGATATATATATACATATAGATATATATATATATATGAAATTAAGAATTACGTATATAAATGAATACGTTTAGAATGATAAAACAACGTATTTTTTATCTAAACAATTTTTTTTGTTTAATTCAGATATTTCGATAAAAGTCTGTGTGTTTTTCTTTTTTTTCTGGTCCGCATGGTGTACTTCTGCAAGCGAAAGTGTTAATCCTTAGGTCTGGTAACATTACTCAACAGGGTGGTACGTTAACAGCGCAAACTGAATTAAAAAAATATTATCTGCGTTTGACGCGTTGCATACATTTAAAATAAAAAATTACGTATATAAATGAAAACGTAATTCTTAATTTCAAATATACGTAGGCAATATTATATATATATATATATATATATATATATATATATATATATATAGTTGAATTAAAGTCGGTCAATTTAGCTCTTATGCGTAGATCACTGTATAACGATTAGATCACATCACTGTCTGACTCACGTAAATGAACATTTGAAATTAAAATGTTTAAATTCAACGTCATTTCACGCGGTTAATGGGAGCCGAATTGATACGGTCTTCGCTAATTGAGCCAGAGATGTCTCGTGTTGCGGGGTTCGAATCGTTCGACTGGTGTTAATCGTGACACCCTGCACTGAAGATTCCTGAAAGGATGAAACACTAGTGTCTGTAAGTATTTACAGTATATTTATAGTAAAAAAAAATAATTATAATAATAATAATAATAATAATAATATATATATATATATATTTATCATAACTTTGTAATTTAAATTTTAAGATGTGAAATGGTTAAATTTCAAATCTAGAATTATATGCAAGACAAAATAAGTATATTTCCTTAACCTATAAGTTTTCAATATTTACCCATCTCCTCAGAGGAAAAATTATTAGCAAATATAAATACTTTATACCTTATTTGGTAAATACAATAAACACAGAAAATCCCAATTAAAAGTTTTTAAAGTTTTTAAATCATAAAGTAAGGGAAATTATATATTGGTGCAAAATGAAAAGTATATTTAATTACATATCCAAATTGTATGGTAAATTCCGAAGAAAAAGTCTTTGGTAGCAGTGAGGGAAAGGGTATATATATATATATATATATATATATATATATATATATATATATATATATATATATATATATATAACTACTTCATTTACTCACATAAATTTAATATACGAAGGTATATATATATATATATATATATATATATATATATATATATATATAGAGAGAGAGAGAGAGAGAGAGAGATAGATAGATAGATAGATAGATAAATAGATATATATTGTTTTAACAAAATCAATACATCATAGAATGTATTGATAGCAACAAATTAGTGTATTTTATCGTTCGTTACAATTGTTTCAAGACAATTCGGACAAATTCAAATCTTATATCGTTCGAAAATTTTCATAAGATCAGCCTATCATCAGACGTTTAAAAACACTTTTACAATGAACAATATGGAATCCATTTCCCTTTTAAGAAAAACTATGAGAAATAGATTCCATATTGTTCATTTTAAAAGTATTTTTTCAAAACGTCTGATGATCGGCTGCTCTTGTGAAAATCTTCGAAGGATATAGGGTTTGAATTTGTCCGAAGCGCCTTGAAACAATTGTAACGAACGACGAAATACACTTTTTGTTGCTATCAATACATTCTTTGATGTCTGGATTTTGTTAAAACAGTAAATGAATGCTTAATTACAAAATATGGTAATTTTGAATTTAAGTCATCTCATTCTGACTTAAAATCTATTGGTATATGAATGGTTATCGAATTATCAATTGTATATACCCAATAAAATTCGGAATACTATAAATAAGATATATATATATATATATATATATATATATATATATATATGTATATAAGATAAAACGGTAATAAAAAATCAAACATATATATATATATATATATATATATATATATATATATATATATAACTGTAGGTAGTAATTTGCTTGAAGCATTATTGGTAAAGGAATATATGGAAGTTTTAAAAGCCAAAAACAATGCGAAGAAAGACCGGAATCATGAAAGTAAAGGAAAGAAAAACAAACAAAAGTAGATGGGTATGTTTGAGTAGAGAAATGTCTAAGTGTTTATTCGTCTATCATTCCTCACCTCAATGTATAATCATTTTATAACAAAGTTGCTGGTAAATCCGGTGTATACAAAGTCATTTGGTAGTATGGAACTTTGATTAATTTCGGGAGAGAAGGGATCTCCCCTTTTTAAAATAGAAAACAAAATTATATTCAAGATGGCGGAAAAGAATAGGACAGGACTGCAGAAAAACGTCAGGATCGCAGAAAGGTGTGATTAGTTAGCCGTAAGGAGCTAGGGGTAATTTTATTTTACTTATATTATTATTATTATTATTATTATTATTATTATTATTATTATTATTATTTTATATTTCTTTTATAAGCATGTATATTTTTTATCTCATATTATATAATTTATTATTATTATTATTATTATTATTATTATTATTATTATGCGGACAAGGTTTTTCATTCTTTGCAATAATAGTATCGCAGTGAAAGTTCACGTGACCTATTGTGTGAGGGGGAAGAAGATGACTGTGTAAGACCTTATTTTATCTCTTTTTATTATATTATTATTATTATAGACATATATATATTTTATACTAGTTTGTATTAAATATATATATATTCTTTTTGTTGCTGTTGTTGATGTTTTTATTTTGTGTTCTTTTGTTTTTAGTTTTTTTTTCATGTATTTGTATTCTTGTGTAAGGTGGGTTATTCGGGCCTATTTTATGTATGTTTTATTTGTTTTATTTTGCAGCTATAATACTCCATCTTTGTTTACGTATCTAGCCATTTATTCATATATTTTTTTCCTTAAATACGTAGTACCAGGTAAATTATGGCGTAAGGGAGATAATTCTGCTTACCTTTATTACTTGTGTCTTTTCTTTTCTTTTTTTCTTTCTAAAGTTTAGTAAATATATATATTATATATACCTACTACACATGTACAAACGCACGCACACATAAATATATATATACACACATAAATACATATATACCACACGTACAAACCATACACATACTATATTCAGTAAATTATAGTATAAACTTAATTTCTTTTACTTTTTTTCCTTCTTTAGAACGTTTTACTGACTTGCTATAAATATATTTTATTTTCCTGGTTTGTAT
This sequence comes from Euprymna scolopes, assembly GCF_053919585.1. Lineage (NCBI taxonomy): Eukaryota > Metazoa > Mollusca > Cephalopoda > Sepiida > Sepiolidae > Euprymna > Euprymna scolopes. The sequence continues at coordinate 49,154,041 of NC_136493.1, read as the reverse complement.
ATATATATATATATATGTATATATCACAATCTATCACAATCAATCAACATTCCTTTGCGTTTGTCATCATTAACTTTTTTCCCCTTTACTTATTTTTTTTATTCCTTTTTTATTATATTAAGTTTTAGTTTATCTATTCTTGCTGTTATTTTTATTATTATTATTATTATTATTATTATTATTATTATTATTATTATTATTATTATTATTATTATTTATTTATTTTTTTTTTAAAATATGACGTGATCTAAACACCTGATCCTTACGTATGGATGCGTTGGGTGTTATTGATGCATAGAGTTATATATTCTGATTTCTACCTATATACAAATTTTCCTATATATACATGCATGCTTATACACACATGTATACACACATACGCATATATATGTACTCATATACGCGTAAACTCACACATATGAATGTGAACATGCAATTTGCTCATGTGTGTGTATTATTATATGTATTTTATTATCTAGCTTCTAATTCATATCGTTTGCTCTTTGGTCCGTATGTATTTGTATGCTGGTTATATGATCTCCTCTTTAAGTCATGTATCATGTGGATGTTTAGTCATCTATATACCTCGTAGTCTATGCGTAAGTAACTGTGTGTGGTCGTTTTTTTTGGTTACATATACTTTTAATTTATATATATATATGTATATATTTTTCTCCATAATATAGAATCCATAGCAACAACAAGATACAACATGAATATATATATATATATATATATATATATATATATATTGACTCCGCATTAAGTTAATATATAATATTATTTTGACATAAATGTAACAAAAGAAATATATAACTACACGAGATAATCTAACGAAGGTTACACTTAAGTTTTCTGCAACATAAAGCATGTTGTTTATTAAAACATTTATTTGAACTCTATGTTCTCTTAATGCATATTGCTAATCATTAAGTTTCTTCAACAGTATATTTTGACTCACAACTCCAACGGCACTTGAACAATGCCAGCTCGGATTTGTTTATGAAATTTAACGATACTCTAAATATATTCGATTCTGGCATTTTTAACTGTTACACAAAACAAATAGGTGACTGCAATATAGGAACGATGTTACACTTATACCTTTTTGCAACATAAAACATAATGGTTTTTAAAACATTCAATGGAGCTCAACGCACTTTGCTAGTCTTTGAGTGACTGAGCTGCATACTTTGGTGCACAACTCCAAGGGCACTTGAGCTATCGTAGGTCGGATTTCTTCCTTGAGTTAAATAAGGCTATGAAAAGATACTATCCCGGGTTTCAAATGGTATTAGAACTAAAAGAAATTCTTAAGCATCAAGAAAGTTGTAAACTAAACAAATTATATCGATACTTATGGGTGAACACACACACACACACACACACACACACACACACACACACACACACACACACATATATTTATAATGTGCATGCAGGTGATTAAGAGGGTTGAAGACGGTGTGTTTGTTTGTGTACGCATGGGGATAAGTTCTCCTATTTCTGGTCAAGAACTCAAAGTTTTGAAATTTGTAGAGATTGAAACCAAAGACGCAAGAATGATGAGAAGTTTTGGAAAATTGAAACCGCCATGCTTTGGAACAGGGCCATCATCGTTGGTTGGTTTTGGAGTACCGACAAGGAGAAACTGTGATTGGTTCAGCCCTCTTCTTGTGCCGGTGATGTACGTATTCAGTGGGGAAGGGGAGAGATAGTGGAAGGTCCTTTTTATTCAGGTGGGAGATCGTTTGGGATAGTGGCGTATAGCGGGGGGGGGTAAGTCAGGATCGGGGGGGGGTGGATGCGCGCACCGTCGTTCTTGAGAAGTGTGCACGGTGCGGAGAAGTTCTTGGGAAACGGTTAATTTTCCAAAGAAGACATAAAACGAACTAGATTTTGGATGGGTCGGGTTTGGTGCTGTGGGGTGAGGGATGATAACGAACCGGGAGGGGGGGGATGAACGAAAATAGAAAACCGGAGAAAAATATTGTGATTCGGAAGATGATGAAGATGCGAAGATGGGATTTTGGAGAAAAGGTGGCCGGTGATGATCGGTGTTGAGTGGCGTTTTGTATGTGTGTGGTAGCGTAGGGTAATGATCACCATGGCGGAGACGGACAGGATCTCATAATCAAAAATCTGAAGTATTTCCCGCTCGCTAAAAACATAATATCGATTTCAGTCGCATATTCGGAATTGAAATAACGGCGCTAAAGTGTTTTCGTTTGTGTACTCGACAGGGGCACTTGAGAAGGAGTTATTGGAGATAAGCAACCCGCCTACCCTCACTCTCCCTCTCCCTCTGTAATCTTTCTCTCCCAATCTTGGGAGCTCGTCTGGTTACTGGCCGCGTAAGAAGTGGTCCGCGGAGGAGTTGTGAGGATGCGGAGAAGATTTCTTTTTTTTTTTTGGTGGGTGGAGGAATAAGGGCGAGAACATACATCTACAGTTAAGAGTTTGGAGGTGATTTGCACGGAACTGGGGGGGGGGAGATTGGTCAAGGTATTGCCATTTCAAACAAACAGCTACGTCTTCAGCCAAACTCTGTTCCTCTTCATCACCGCCTATACAGCCACCGTAGTCGCCACCGATACAGGGCACACCGCCGGTGTCAACCACCAAACAGACCGATTTTATTCTATATTGATACAACAGCGCCAGATAAGCGGATAGGCGATGGAAGAGAATTTCACGAAGACTTCACGTCGGATCGAAATGTAAAAATTCGGTGTCTTGACAATATGGTCAGTTATGATGGCATTCTGATTTTTGCTGCCGATAACGTGAAGAAATATCGTAAAAGCTGACCACTGAGTATTGGTCCACTGTTCCATATCGGACCACTATAAAGCTTTATCTTTTCGCTTTAAGACGTTCCGATAGAAATCTCTCCCATAGCCACACGTGATGTCTACACAATCTCGCATACAAGTGTATGCACTGGCACCCATATTTACTAACACATAAGAAACCAAAAATGTGTGCGATTCATATGATTCCTCATCAGTTTTTCGCCTTCGCGCACGCGCGCACACACACACACACACACACACACACACACACACACACACACACACACACACACACACACACACACACACCGATATATATATGTGCTCGATTATTTAAAAAATCAACAATGAGAACGTAATTTATATACAAATATTGTTTTGATTGTATTTGTATCTGTAATATATATATTCAATATAATACAATAAGTTAATATAATTGCATTTGTATATGTAATATATATATAAAATATATATGTATATTTATATATATTATCTATAATATATATATATATATTCGATGTATTATATATATATGTGAATGTATTATAAAAGTATATATATATATATATATATATGTATATATATATTATAAACGTGACCTTGTCTGTCTGTGAAATGGTGTTCATCAAACTACGGTATCAACTTTTGGTCCACAGACTTTTAACTTGATATATAGAGTATTCGAACCTGTCAAACAAAGCCGATTAAAAATAGCTGAGAAAATAGCTGCAACAGGGGTAAAAATTGAAAATTGGGAACTTGATAAACATAATTCGACGTAATGTGTATGCTCTACGTATGCGCAAATGAATATTTATATGTTTAACTACATTAATTTGTCAAGTTTAGATGTGCATGAGTCGTTAGCCCAGATACAAAGGAATATCGTTAGAGAGTTAAATGTTTTGGTTTCGATTCGCGCTGATGACACCCAAGTCACATCTTACTTTTTAAAGTTTTAAAATCACTACTATACATTGGGTACAATATAATAATCAACAGAGAATTGTCTCTATAATAATAATAATAATAATAATAATAATAAATACCACATTTATAATAAATACATAAATTAAAATATTTTATTTAAGCGCATTTTATAACGTGGCATCTCTGTCTAGCCTATATATATATATATATATATATATATATATATATATATATATCGATGACTTCAGTTATTTATTTCCAAAATTTACAGCTTTGCAATAATATATATATACACACATAGATACATACACACACAGACACAGACATACACAGAGACACACACACAGACACAGACACAGACACACACACACACACACACACACACACATATATATATTATTGTTAATTTTTTGCAATAATATATATATATATATATATATGTATATATATATATATATATATATACCCAGACACAAACAGACACACACACACACACACACACACACACACACATATATATATATATATATATATATATATATATATATATATATATATATATATATACAAGAAATTGTGTTTTTCCAGTGTTCTGCACTAATATTTATATAATATCGCCTGTAATTTAAGTTTTTATATATAACATATCATTTCTGATATCAGAAAGAAAAACGTACCTACCATTCACTTTTTATTTAGAATGGATTTTATTCTACGCTTGTTTAAAGATACATATTCTTACTTAATTTTCCTGAAAATGAATCATTTTTCTTTTATTTATGGAAGCATAAATCACATCCATCTTGATCTATGAAAATCGAACAAAGATAAAATAACTCTCATAGCTTAAATGAAGGAAGTTTACTTCCGGTTTGAAACGCTACTGATACCAAATAAATTAAAAATAAATTGAATAAATCAACTGTAAACAATATTTGTAGACCGAACAATTAAAACAATTCTATTACTAAATCCATTAATATCATTAAAATAGATTTTCTTTAATGTGATATGTAAATGAGGTTACTTCTTTGATGTAGACTTCCTTGGAATATATATATATATATATATATATATATATATATATATATATATATATATATATATATATATGGTGGCCGAAAAGTCCCAGGTCACTGGCCGAAAAGTCCAGACAACTCATCATGGGGTTTAATTAAAGGTCAAGTTTCTGGTATTAGATACGAAACCATTGATCAGCTAAAGCATGCGATTATTGCAGCTTTTGCTAGCGTATCAAGGAATTCTCTAAAAAAATGGCACAAAGAACCTGGAGGCGAATAGAATTGTGCAAGAACAACGAGGGCCAACATACTGATCCCCTAGACCACTAAATTACTCTAGTTGTTTTCTGCTTTGTTTCTAATAAAGTTCTCTTTTTTTTGTTGAATATATATGTTTTCTGTGTGTTTCATTAAAAAATACTGTGTTTTATTAAAAATACATGTATAGTGTCCTGGGACTTTTCGGACACCCTGTATATATATATATATATATATATATATATATATATATATATATATATATATATATATATAGATAGATAGATAGATAGATAGATAGATGATGTTAGAATAAATGGGTATAAAGTTCATTTTCATTATAAATATTAATTTGTGGCACAGTGTATTAATCAAATTGTGAACAGCTTTATTATAATAGATGTGTATAGTTAAGTGCGTATGTGTTTTGAAGCTAAGTTCAAGGAAGAAACTAAACTGTGAATCTGTTTCCAATTGTTTCCAAATTATTCTTATTCAAATCAGACATTTAATAATACAAGAATTATCACGTAATAGATTACAACTTCAAAATAACGACATTGCACTATAATATATATTCAAGGCATGCACCGGATGAATAATATCTAAAATTTAGAAAAAAATTCATTATTTTTCCCTCATGTTGCATTGATTCCATCTGTTAGGAAGGGACTGTCTTTCAGCCTTCAACTAAAGGGAATTAACTCTGATGTTATTTTCAAAGAATTATTTTCCTTACGCTGACCTCTTACTTGAGGAAATTTAAAGTGTGTGTGTATTAAGGAGGTTAAAAGAGATAGATAGATGGATAGATAGATAGAAGTTTTAATAGAAATATGTTACACTTTTGCTCCGGGCAACGTCGGCTAGCCCTGCTAGTCCTCAAATAAAGGAAGTAATAATGTTAATAGTTCTACACGGATTATACACACACACACACACACACACATACACACACACACATACACACACACACATATATATATGCGACGAGAGTTTTATAAAAGAACTAGACGTACCTCTAGCCCGTTGAGTCACAACCACAATCTATTCTACTTATTTCAGTAAAAAACCCATAAAATATGATATATCTGCTGATGTATTCTTTCCGTATAACTAAAAATAATAATTTTCTTTACTTTATTTTATCGTTATATTTTCTCATCCAATTTTCATACATGTTTGTAGTGTGTGCAGAAACTATATAAATTCTATTGAACCGTTGAAAAGGGAGAGTTACTCTTTTGCTAAGTGCTCATTAAGAAATATTAGAGAAGTGCTAGAATAAAAAAAAAATGAGGAAGAATATAACCAAAAAGAGAAAATAAGTTTATCAGCTGAACAAAGGTATAGGAAGTTGTTCAGCAACGTACACAAAATGAACTAAAATCGGGTAGTTAATCAAGGGGTGACAGGGAACAGAAACGAAGGAGTGAGTAATGGAGATCATATTTACGAGACGTTTGAGGAGTAGAAATGAGTTTTACAACAATTTAGAGACAGTCTTGGTTTTGTGACAGTTGAGGACAGTTTTCTAGTTTGAGGCAGTCGAACGCAAATTGTGGCTCGGAGCAGATCGAGATGATCTAACGGCAGCTGCCGAACACGAGGTCGACAGAAGATGTAAATATGTCCAAAGGTCGATATATCATACGCATATAGCCAAAGTGCAACTGATATTTTCAGAATGTATCGAAGTTTTTGCTTTCTTTTCTTTTCCCTAGCGTAATGTTTATACTTATTAGCCAGTGTCCCCCAACCCAGCAGCCGCCGATAACCAAAACAAAAGAGAAGCAGGTCACGGCAAACAGCGTTGGGTTCAAATTTGGTGTCGAGCGAGAGGGGCACTGAGTTGCACAGTTGAGCTAACAAAGTCGAAAGAGAACATCACGGCAACAGCGTTGAGGTCGAAATTTGGTGTTTTTTTTTTGTTTTTTACACAGGAATCACCACTTATCAAGGCCCGGAGGTCACTCGAGAATAAGGGTTAATGGATGTACATTAGTCAATGTGATTATAGCGCAGTAAACATAAGTAGTGGGAGTTTTGTAAATTTGATTACTTAGGGACACGGTTCATTAAGAACTTGTTTACGTTGGACTCGAATACAATCAGATTGTAGTCAGCTGGAAAGCGGGCAATCGGAAGAGAGTTCCACAGGCGTGCAGTTCTAAGAAAGAAGCTTTGTTCATGGAATCTACATTTAGGTTTAGGCACAGATAAAGAGTGTGGGAAATTATTGATAGTGGTTTTGGCTAGACGAGTGTTTTTCGTGAAAATTTGGCGAAGGGTGACCATAGATTGAAGCTCAGATGAGCACTTGCCATGAAAATAACGATAAAGCAGAGACAGGCTCGCAACGTCTCTTCTGTGGGAAAGAGGTTCGAACGAGGAGGGCACTTAGTTGCACTGTTGAATTAACATAGACTGCAACGTTAATGCAAGAGAAATACATAGAAAGATGGAAGACTTGTTCAGTGAATTACACATTCTGGGTAATTAGAACAGCAGTTCAATAGAGAGGCCACCATCGATCGGCCAAGACCCTTCTCAGCAGGAGCGTTTCAGAAGCGATCGATTTATGCTCTCAAAATTGTTGGTGGTACGAAGGAAAGGGTACCTTTGGGGATGGTTCGTGTATTGTTCGATTATATGACACAAGGCCACCGGCACTGAGCACTTCTATCTTTACATTCCTTATTTAACATTAAGCATTAAAGAGAATTATTTCATTTATTAAATTCCCCACGTTGTGCAAGATCGATTCGAATTAATTTAATGCCTCGACTGTATTGAAAATTGAATTCCGTCTTTGGAAAAGTATTGTCCCGGGGGGTTGGGAGTTAGGTGTTGGGTGTTGGGCTGAAAAGCCCTTTCTTCTTCTGCGTATTGTTTCTTGAATATTAGAAAGCAACATATTATTGTTATCCTCTTGTGTACGTTCAGAATTGCTTGGGGATATTTTCCTACTGAAAGAGCGAGAAAAATGGATAGATAGATAGATAGATAGAGAGAAAGAGAATTTATTTGACGCTTCTGTTGTTATATGGCGTTGTGCTGTTCGCCGTCTAATTTACAGCCCCGTGAAAATATAGAAAAGGGAAAATCGCGAAGAACAAGAGTTCGCCTGAGGCGGCAAGAAGATGTTGGCAGCATCGTACAAATAAATAAAAACAAATATGAATAACCGAACAACGGAATAAAACAAATGAAAGCATTTAGATGAAAACAAAGACAAAGCAAACATTTTCTCAGGATTTTTAAGATGAGGATTGATAACCCGTGTTATTTGGATCATTCAGACTACTGTTCTCATATTGAGTGTTATTTTCACAACGTTTCGGTCGAAGTAACCTCCGACCTTCTCCAGATGTATCTTATCAAACTTGAAAACTCAGTGTGGGCGATACTAAAAAATACAGCTGAGATTTACTTTGGACTTCTACCCAAACACGACTGATGGAACGAGATCATTTTACCCTCGTGGATTAAATTTCGTGCAGATTCCCAAGTTTGACAGAAATATTTCCAAGTTCGACAAGATACAACTGAAGAAGGTCGGAGATAATATCGATAGAAACGTTGTGAAAATAAACCCCAAAATGAGAAGAGTAGTCCTCCGGTGAATCCAAAGGATATGAATTACTAATTGATAGTCAGTTCTAAGTGACACCCTTTAGGAGGTTGAAAGTTCAATCCCCAGTGCAGACGATACTAAGAATACAATTACAAATCACTTAAGTGTACCCCCAGTCATAGCTGATGGGACGAAAGCAAGCTACACACATGGATTAAATAAAGGGTTTCGTTAGACATTCCATACAAATTCTAAAGTTCCAAAGCAGGTTCGACAGAAGGTCAGAATTTACATCGGCCGAAACGTTGTAAGATTAACACCTAAAATTAGACCAGTAATTAGAATATTACATTTAATACAAATTATCAATTTTCAGCTCAAAAATGGTCACAATACTGAGAGTTCGGACGATTAATTGTAATCGGAACCGGTAATCCTAAAAATCGGAACCTTTTTGGGTATCGAAAGCGGAAAAAAAAATCATGCCTATTTTCCGATGCCAGCAACGATTCTTTTAATCATTTTTTTATTTGATTTCATTTCGGTCGATATAGCTTCCTACCTTCTTCAGGTATTGTACAAACTCGGTTTGGTTTGGTTGTTTTACGGCATATCAACCCTTTTCATGTTATTTAATGCCGAATCTGGTGATTTTGAAGAACGATTTTTTAATATAGTATATTTGTTTTTTAAGTCGTATTCTATTTAACCCATAGTTGAGACCCTAACAAGTACTACCACTCCGGGTCAGAGTGGACCTGGGAGCAATGGTAATTAAAGGGTGGCTCCACACTCCCTAAGGCCTGCAAGCTGGGGCCTCATCGTCGGATATAGTTTAAGGTCATATCCAGGACCTGTCGAACTCGGGAATGATTCTATCGAAATCGGGAATTGCGAATTACTTAGGACATCTATCCAGTTATGGCGTACGGAACAAGACCATGCTACCTCGATGAATTAAATAAAAGATGTCGTTCGAAATTTCATCCAGATCCGCTAGTTCGATAGAAGCATTTTCGAGTTCGACAAGATACACCTGAAGAAGATCGGAGGTTACATCGATAGGAACGTTGTGAAAGTAACACTCAAGATGAGAACAGTAGTCCGATGAATCCAAATGGTATGAATTACTAATTAATAGTCAATTCTAAGTGACACTATTCAGGAGATTAAAGGCTCAATCCTCACTGCAGACGATACTAAGAATACAATTACAAATCACTTAAGTGTACCCCCCAGTCATAGCTGATGGAACGAAAGCAAGCTACGCACATGGATTAAATAAAGGGTTTCGTTAGACCTTCCCTACAAATTCCAAAGTTCCAAAGCAGATTCTCGAGTTCGATAAAATGTCAGAACATCCACCGGCCGAACGTTGTAAGGTTAACACCTAAAATGAGAAAAGTAATTAGAATAATACAAGTATTACAAATAATCAACCTTCAGCTAAAAAATGTTCCCACTACGCTGTAACTTGGCAAGTTCCATCTATAAGAATCCAAATCATAAACATTTTCTTCTTCTTCTTCTTCTTCTTCTTCTTCTTCTTCTTCTTCTTCTTCTTCTTCTTCTCTGTCTGTCTGTCTGTCTGTCTTTCTCCGTCTATCTCTTTCACGTAGAGATGCAAGCATAAACAAGGAGACAGAAAAAGAAAGAAAGAGCATAGTAAGAAACTACCATGTAAAATAGAGAGTTATATATATATATATATATATATATATATATATATAATATATATATAATATATATATATATATATATATATATATATATATATATATATATATATATATATATATATAGCCAGTAGATTTTAGTTTCCTAGAAGTACATCCAATGAAACAACATGTGTCTACCAAAATAGTGCTCAATGAGTGAACAGAGCAGGTATATTAATTTTATTTATACAAACATTAATAGCTACATATGTGCATACATGTTTCTGTAATCACCCACGTTGGGGGATTACGTCTTCAGGCCAAGAATTCCTTTCGACGGTAATTCTTGGCCTGAAGACGTAATCCCCCAACGTGGGTGATTACATAAACATGTATGCACATATGTAGCCATTAATGTTTTTATAAATAAAATTAATATATATATATATATATATTTCTATATAACTCTATATATATATCTATATGCAATCTATACTACATAGAATAGTATAAGGTTGGTGCAAAAATGTCGTTTTATGACGTTCAATTATATATATATATATATATATATATATATATATATATATATATATATATATATAAACGACATATTTTTTGCACCAACCTAATAGCTACATACAAGTAAATAACACAAAGTTCTCAGTAAGATAGTTCAATAATATGATATAATGCTAGAGCTATAAATAGTTCTTAAAAATACCATTTTACAAGAAACTGACACACATATTGTTACTCGTTTTCAAAATGTTAGGCTTTTATTAGTGAAAACTTGCGTACAATTGTTTCGAAAATGAGCAACTATATATCTGCCCGCTGTTCCTTGTGAAGTTGTATCTTTAAATATACCTACTATCATATAAACGTAACTCTGTGTGTGTGTGTGTTTGTGAGAGTTCCTTTCTTATAGGTTCCGAAATGGCTGAGCTTATATTTTACAAATCTCACACAAAGGTAATTTATATGTCTGGCAGTGTTCTTAGATATGTTTTGTACACAAATTCATCTGATCAGTAACGAAAATCGAAAAAATCCGATCCTAAAAATAGTTCTTCTTTCTTATAGATAAAAAAGAATCTTTACATGGGGATATTTTAGGTTGCAGAGGCAAGGGAGATAATAAAATCTCAACAAATAATTTTTTATATATTATTTTAATTGGATTCGAAGTTCCTATCCGGCGCGGTTACCACCTGACCAAGGCCAGAGGAATAGTTGCTCGAAACTTCGTGAAACAACAACTAATAAAGATGAGAATAATAATCCGCAATAAATAAATTAATATAAATAATTTTTTCTTAGAAAAAACCCCTAAAAAACAAAACAAAACAAAACAAAAAAAGCAGAATTATTGACATCTGAAAATACTGCTCAATAGTAGCGCATTCGACTACAGATCCAATGGTCCCGTGTTCAAGCCCGGGCGTATCTCGCCGCTTTATTTACATTTTTCCTTATAAATGAATTCAATTTACCATTTAAAGTCGCTGCAAATCATTTCTTCGTTTACACATTTTAAAACGAAACATTAATCAGAAGTAAATTTCCAGGGCATTCATCGTAAAGCTGAAATATCAGCTGACGTGAAATTGCCGACAAAAATACACGGAATTTGATGAACTACATTATCATTGTTATTTCTTTAATTTTTTAAATGTTTTTTTTAACGCATTAGTACACCGGGCAATTTATTCCTCGTAATATATAATATTTAATTCAGAATTGATTCTATAGAAACACATACGCAATCTGCTTAAATTAAGATATTATGTTTAAGCTTAATGTACGACCGGGCTACGCCGCGCGTTCACGTATTATGTATATACGTTGCTTTGTCTATCTGCTTGAGGAACGGTCTCTACCAAACTCCTCTGTCAATCTTTCGTCTACAGACTTGAAACTGGATATATAGGAAATATGAGAGAGGCGTGTTCAAAATTAATGTTTCTGTTTAAGGCATATGATAGTTGACTTTTACATGTTAAACTTTACTCCAAGCCATTATATAAAAATAATGTTATAGAATCAACAGTGCAATGAAAGCAGCAATGTATTGTGGACTAAGTAACTGTAGAGAGGCATGTGAAGCCCCCATCCAGTGCACTGCTGTGGGTCCCCAACTAAAGCAGGCAATCTATGGAATATGGAAGTGTGAAACATTTGTTGATCCTCATTCAATCCCGGGCAACGACGAGTCTCTCTGCTAGTATATATATATATCGCCCGCTACTTAATTGGCTATAAAGCGAAGCTCGCCGTTTCTTTGCTTGTAAATAAACAAACACCTCGAGCACTGTAAAAGTGGTGGTCGAATGTTTATTTAATGGACATTTGAACAAGTCATTTGCGAGCACCGACCCAATAGGTCAATGATTACAACTGCCGACTATCAATGCGATGGTTGTAGGTTCAATGTGCACTTGAAATTTTAGATGTAGGTTACCGGGACATGAGTCAAATTTTTAAACTATATACATATGCACATGAAGTTATGAACAGTACATAGGGCCCGAGCAAAGCCGAGCTGAACTGCTAGTGTGTGTATATATATATATATATATATATATATATATATATATATATATATATATATATATATATATATATATATATATATATTAGTGATGGGACAATTTTCCCGATTCCGATTTCATTTCTTTTTAAATCTCTAAATATTTAACTATAGAATCGTTATTTTTCCTGATTACAGTAAAGTAAAACAGTATGTAAAAACATATGTTAAATGTGTAGGCATTTTCTCAAACGTAAAAAAAAGCACTTGTGGGGAATAATCTATATATTTTTCCGATTCCGATGCCTCGTCCCAACACTAGTATATATATATATATATATATATATATATATATATATATATATATATATATATATATATATATATATATATACACTAGCATTGGTGCCCGGCATTGCAGGGGTGTTTGGAGGTGTATGCTGAGCAAAAAACAAAAAAACAAAAAAAAAAAAAACGGTCAATTTTTTACACTTTGACCTCTATTATGACCCCTTATTTATTATTTTGGGCTCAAATCAAGTTATTAAGTTAGATCCATGTCCAAGGAACCTATATATAAAATTTCAAGTGTTTAGACCCAAAATTGTCGGAGGAGTTTGGTAGAGTTCTCGAAGGTCGAATCGTTGAACGTTCACCCCTTAACAGCCACATTTCTGGCCAAAAACTGATCGCAACGATTTTCCCAAACTCAGTAGCCTGTATATCAAATTTCGAGTTTGTAGACTAAAAATTGACAGAGTTATTGCATAGGGAAAGGCAGACAGACAGACACGTTCACTTATATATATATATATATATATATATATATATATATATATATATATATATATATATATATTAGTGATGTGACGATTCCAATATTTCTCCAGATTCCGATACAATTACCAATTCCGTACTAAATTCCCGATTCCAATACAATTACCGATTCCGATTCCGATTCTTTATAAATCTCTAAATTTTTAACTCTAGAGTTGTTATTTTTCATACAACACATGTTAAATGCGCAGATATTTTCCTAAACGTAAATTTAAACTTGTGGAGGATGATCTATAGATTTTAGCTTTACTGGTATTTTAAAATCAACAAACATTTATTATTTTATTATTATTACTAGCAATGGAAGATTTTGCTTTAAACAAAATCAAATAAAAACAAGACAATTACACGAATCGTTTTGTCATCGAAAATATGCACAATTTTTTTCGATTCCACTCCGATTCCGATACCCTCAAATTTGTCGATTTTTCTGATTCCCGATTCTGATTCCGATTAATCGTGACAACACTAATCTATAATATAAAGCTGAATCTGTGTGTGTGTGTGTGTGTGTGTGTGTGTGTGTGTGTGTGTCTGGTCACGAGTAGGCTCCTATATGGTTGACTATTAAAAAAAAACTGATTACATATAATGATAGAAGATGTATCGAGACACAGGAATGGGTATGTTTGATCTGGCAGAACAGTGGTTCATTAAAATTGTGGGGTCTGCGTTCGCGCCTGGTCCACAAATATGGAAATAAAAAATTTAAAATATTAAAAAAAGAAAAACGTTTACAAGTGTTTTTGATATAGATGTACATAATACTACTTTGATAAGTATGCTTTAACTTAAATAGGGATGGTATAATAAAATTGTGGGGGTCTGCGTTCGCGCCTGCCCTCCATAGTATGGAAATAGGTACACACTTTAATAAAGACTTTTCATATCTATCTGCGTAAGTATACTTTGATAATTATGTTTCAGTTTGAAGAAATATGGTATAATAAAATAATGGGGTGTTCGTTCGCGCCTGACCGCCATAGAATGGAAATATGTCACAAAGTTTAATAAGGTTTTTTAATATAGATCCACAAAATATTGTGATAAGTGTTTCAGTGTGGACAGGTATGGTATAAAAAATTATAGGCTTTATCTATTTTATTTTTACTTTCATCATATTTTGCTTTGGTTTTGATACCCCCAAATTCGAAGCTATCTCTTTACACCTCTTCCTTTTCATAACCTATCATACTTTCATAAATCAGAGTCCATTTTCCGTAGGCTGTTTTTGTAACCCAGTCAACGACGAATACTTTTGCTAGTATATATATATATATATATATATATATATATATATATATATATATATATATATATATATATTATATTTATATATAGGGTGCAAAAAAGTGGTAACCCCCCCCAAATATATAACTAATAAGCGTTACTCTATAAGTTACTCTTCTACCTACCTGGATATGTTTTTGATGTTTAACTAATTTTAAAATGTGTTTCAAACGTGAAACGCATGTTATCCTGAGCGCTTAAGTAGAAACGAAAAAAAAAAAAAAAAAAACATGGCGCCAAGGTGATCTTGCTTATGGAATTCCGAAAATATATATATTCAACCAGAAATCGATTTATATATATATATATATATATATATATATATATATATATATATATATATTAAGCCCCCCCTCTTTGGGTAGAGCATTGTCGTAAATAATCTCACCCGCTACTTAATTGGCTGAAAAATTCGAAGCTCGTTGTTTGTTTGTTTACAAACAGGAGGTTTGAGCACTATAAACGTGGTGCCGACTGTCAACCCGACGGTTCTAGGTTCAATCCTTGGCTTGGGAGAGATGCTAGTCTAGCGGCACTGATGAGTTGTGATACAACGAAACAGGACTGTATGTCGATGACTACAAATATATATATATATATATATATATATATATATATATATATATATAAAAATCTCTCTCTCTCTCTATATATATTAATTTAAAATCGATTCCTGGTTTAATTTTAAATAACTATCTTTATAATTGATAAATGTGTTAGGTTTAAATCATAAAAAAAAAATTATACATCTTCATTCTGACCTTTTGCTTAGTTTATTGTTAGTTTTCCCCCCAAAAAGCGAAAAATTGAAATTCTTCATTGCATAACAATTAGATTAGATGGGCTTGCCAATTAAATTATAAAGATAAATTAACAATTTAACTCAGCGAGAATTAACAAAGACATTTAATGATATGTAATCGTTTCCCCGTTTGCTTCTTTTTTTTTGTTAACGTTTAAACGTGTTTTTGTGGCTAAATTTCATTTAATCTCCACGAAAGACCCGGGGCGAATGAATCCGGTTGACTCTATCTAATCCCGACCCCTAAAGGTGACCTGTCCCCTTTCTTTTTGTTATTGACCCCCCCCCCTCCCAACAAGTCTAAATCGAGCCACCTTTGCCGACTGGGTGTCAGAAAGAGTTAGAGAGAGAGAGAGAGAGAGAGAGAGAGAGAGAGAGAGAGAGAGAGAGAGAGAGAGAGAGAGAGAGAGAGATCTAGCTTGCATGTTCGTTGAGGGGTAACAAAATTGCTTAACGCAGCACACCACTACCACCCCACACTGCTTATTAGCGTCGTAGTCGTAAATGCCCTAATCCGGGGAATGGGGGGGGGGCGAGGAAGGGAGCGATGGATGGAGGACTTCGTTGATGTTTTTTGCCGACGCGATCAGTTTAGATAGTGCGGTATTGGCCCAGCAAGATAGTCCGTGGGGTGCCAGCTGCGATCCCTTGCCCACAAGATGGCCGCCCGGTAGGGTCCGATTGTTCCCCCGTTAATTGAGACGACTGGCCCGTGTTTGTTTGAGCCAACCAGAGGTAGAAGGATATTTACCGTAACACAATATGTTATCCGACGACAATATAGAAAGAGTAAATATGGAAGACTCCCGTGGGTGAACGTTGTCGGGGTGCTTGTCCCCGCTGTGTAGATGGGCGGATTGGGAAGACCAAAAAAAAAAAAAAAAAAAAAAAAAAAAAAAGACTGGAATTGACGAAAGGTGGGGCCTCGCAAAAAGGGAACTTGATTCAATTAGAAACGTCGTTAAATACCATTTCTCTTTTCCTTTTTTCGTTTTGACTACTGTTTTTTCTTTTCTCTTTGGAAGCTTTCCCCTCCTTTTTTTATCTTTTGATCATTTCTTTTCCTTCTTCTTTCTTTTCTTATATTTATTTACTTTTTTCAGTTATTATGTTTGCTTTGCCTTCTTTAAATATTGTTCTTTCTTTTGTTGTTCTTTGTTTTTTTTTCTTTGATTTTTCTTTATTTCTCTTCTATTAATTTCTCTTCTTTCTTTGCTTCGTTTTCCTTCCTCTCTTTTTTTTATAATATTTTTCTCTTTTCTTTTTCGTTTACTTAGATTATTTTTGTCCTCTCTTTTCTTCTTTTTATAATTTTTGCCCCCCCCTCCCTTTATTTGCTTATATTCATTTCTGGTTTTGTCTTATTTTTTCCCCCCTTTTTTTCTTTCTTTGTCGTTTTTAAATTTCCCTTTCTTTCTTTCCTCTTTTTTCTCTTCTTATCTTTTTAGCTATTGTTTTCTCTCTCCCCCTTTTTTTAAAAATCTTTTTCTCTTTCCTTAGATCACTTTCTCCCTTTTTCTTTCTTTTTACTTGTTTTTTTTCTCTATTTTCTTCACTTTCCTCCTCCCTTCCTTCCCCTCTTTCTTTCTTTATTCCGTTCCTTCCTTCCCTCACTTCCATTCTCCCCCTTTCTTTTCCCATTTTCTTGTATTTGATTATTTTATTGATATTGTTTTTTCTTTTCTTTTTCTTTCTCTTTTCTCATATTTATAATCTTTTCTTTTATTTCCTTTTTATGGAAATCGCTCCAGACAACACAAGAAGCCACTTTATGTAAGGAACTAACAGAGAAGAAAGCTGATTATCGCAAAGACAGGGTATCCTTACGGTCTTAGTCTTGAAAAAAAAAAACAAACAAAAAAAAACAAGAACAAAAAAAACAAAAACAAAAAACAAAGGCTGTAGGTATCAGGAAAAATATCCAGGAAAAAATTCCACAAATCTTGGAAGAAAGTTTCTCGAATATGAAGCTAAATTACAATCTGGCATCAAATCATCAAATTGATGAAAGCGAGTCAAACGAGCAGGGATAAAGGAAGCAGGGAATAGATCAGACAATTTTGAAGAACAAAAGCCATAATTGTATTTATATAAAAGACTGAGACTAGTAAACATCATTTTGTTTCTTCTTTTTATCTTTTGCAATTTTCTTGTCTTATATATATATATATATATATATATATATATATATATATATATATATATATATATATATGTGAACGTGTATGTGTGTGTGTGTGTGTGTGTGTCTGTGTACATTTCCCTACGCAATAACTCTGTCAATTTTTAGTCTACAAACTCGAAATTTGATATACAGGCTACTGAGATTTGGAAAATCGATGTGATTGGTTCCCGGACAGAAATTTGGCGATTAAGGGGTCAAAGTTCAACGATTCGACCTTCGAGAACTCTACCAAACTCCTCCTACAATTTTGGGTCTAAACACGTGACATTTTAGATATAGGTTCCTTGGACATGGATCTAACATAATAACTTGATTTGAGCCCTAAACAATAAATTTTAAGGGGTCATAATCGGCGTCAAAGTTAAAAAAATTAACTGTTTTTTTTTTTTGCTCAGCATACACCTCAAAACACTCGGGCAACGCCGGGCACCCATCCTAGTATTTACTAATTTGTTTCGTCATATTGTTTCATCTGCCTTAACTATTCTTTTTTTCGTTTGTTTATTTCTTTCGTAATCATATTTAGTTTTCCTTTATGTTTTGTACTAATGCTCAATCGTTAGTTTCACGGCAAGTGCTCGTCTGAGCTTCAATCTATGGCCCTCCCTTGCCAAATATCCACAATAACACTCGTTTATTTACAACACCTGTAAACCTACCATCTGTGACTAAATTTAAACGCAGATTCCATGAACTAAGTTTATTTCCCAGAATTGCCCGCCTGTGGAACTGTTCTGCTGGTTTGCTTTCCAGCTAACTACAATATTGTCGTTTCTGATTTTTTGAGATGATGATTGGTGAAGTAAATATAGGGTTCCGCTCGAAATTCCGCCCAAATTCCCGAGTTCGACAGAAACATTCCCGAGTTGGACAAAATACACCTGAAGAAAGTCGAAGGTTATATCGACCGCAACGTTGTGGAAATCACACTCAAGATGAGAATAGTAGTCCGATGAATAATAATACATACAATATTGTCGTCTTCAAGTCCCCCCTAAATAATCCATTTCTACCCTATTTCTACCACTTAAAATTAATACGATGTTATCCCGGTGCCCATCCACCATTAACCCTTGCTCTCGTTAATCCTTATCCTCGAGTGGCCTTCGGGCCTTGATAAGTGGTGACTCTCATGTAAAATAAGCAGCCTAAGTATTCAGGCCAATGCATTTATTAGTTGCCAGACGAATAAAGTCATGAGACGATTAGAAATAGTCGATAAAATCAAAAGAATTTGATATTTTTTTTGAGGACTTTCTGCCAAGATTTTTTTTACAAAGGTGTCAGCACTTATCAAGGCCCGAGGACCACTCAAGGATAAGGGTTATTGAGCGTACAGTAGTCAATGGGATACTTTCTTAGTAATCGTTAGTAGTAGAAATTTGGTAAATTGGATTATTTAATGGGACGGTTCAATGCTCATCAAGAATTTGTTTATGTTGGACTTGAAGAGAACTAAACTTTAGGCAGCTGGAAAAGAAACTAACGGAAGAGAGTTCCACAGGCGTGCAGTTTTGAGAAAGAAGCTTTGTTTATGGAATCAACGTTTCGGTTTAGGCACAGATAAAAAGTGAGGAAAAAATATTGACTGTGGCTTCAGCTAGACGGGTGTTTTTCGCGAAAGATTGGCGAGGGGGCTCAGAGATTGGAGCTCAGACGAGCACTTGCCATAGAAATCACGATAAAGCAGAGACAGGTTCGCAACATCTCTTCTGTCAGAAAGAGGTTGCAAGGAAGAGAAGAGGGCACCCCCTTCTAAGCTACGAAGTCTATTTTGAACTTTGTCAAGGCAGGATCAACTTCTTCTAGCAGCTTCTGTCAAGATATGGCAACAGTACTCCACCACTGAAGAGGGCATCCCCTTCTAAGCTACGAAGTCTATTTTGAACTTTGTCAAGGCAGGATCAGCTTCTTCTAGCAGCTTCTGTCAAGATATGGCAACAGTACTCCACCACTGGACTTACTTGGCTTTTATATAGATAGAGAATTGCATCAGGAGTGAGATATCTACTGGAGCGGTAGAAGGATCCCATCATTTTTCAAGCGATCTTAGCAACAGATTTAATGTACGTTTTCCATTTCAGATCAGGAGTAAAAGTCAAGCCCCCCAGAAGCTTTTCAAAACATGAAGCCTCCCCAAGACGAGAGCCATTCGTTTCAATTGATGCCAGATGGGGATCAGAGCGTTGATGATGTAAAGATAAAAGCTTGGTTTTAGATACATTAAAAGTAACCAGTAACCTCTTTCCCCATTGTACTACATGCTCAAGATCAGAGGAGAGAGAATCAGAGAGAACTTAGTTATTTATTGGCTTTGATGTGTTGCCATAGATGGTAGTGTCATCAGCATAAATTTCTACGAATGATCTAAGTGTGTGTTTTGGGAGATCATTGATGTAGATCAAGAAGAGAGTTGAGCCAAGAATGGACGCCTGAGGAACTCCAGCATTAATATTGACAGCTATCAATTTCTACCCATCAACCACTCATAAGAATGAGCCTATTAGAGACGAATGATTTAATAATTGAGAAGAGATTTCCAGCTATACCATAGTTGAAATCTTGTGAAGTAGGCCTTTATGCCGTACCCTATCAAGCCTCTGTGGAGAGATTCGCTAATCCTATGAGATATAATCGTTAGCACATATGTAGTAGATCTAGCAGAACGGAAACCATATTGCATGTCACTAAGAAGGCTATTTCTGCTGAGGTGGTTGACCGCTTCTTTATTTAACACGGATTCCAGCAACTTACTCCTAACACACAAGAGACTTATTGATCTGTACTGAGAGGGAGATGATCGATCACCTTAATTCTTCAATACAGGGCATACTGATGAGGTTTTCCAGGGTGTTGGGAAGCAATTATCCTTAGCACAACGCTTAAACAGCTTTGTAACTATAGGGGATGATTGAAGCTTTTTCAATACTATAATTGGAATGCTGTCAGTGTCAGTTGCTTTTCTGGAATCAAGGTCCTTGATTGTCACCTTCTGAACTGTTGGGACGACAAAATCTTGTTCTTCTGAGAACATTTAGTCGTATTTCTTGGGTGCGTTTATCAGTACATCCATGTCCCAGAGGATTTTGTGATTGCTTATCCCAGTACTGGCGTCGATTTGTGTCGGTACCTGCATAGTTCCAGTTGTAGTGTCTAATTCTTGTATTCTTTTGAGAATAGTAGGCTGCATTCGCCAAAGTTATTTACAGTTTAATTCTTTTGTTCATAAATTCTTCACTTACGGTTTTCCTAGGGTTTACCTATTTTTGTTTTGATATAATTACTTCTAATCACACTGTTCTCTGCAACTGTTAATAGTGATTCCGTTTCTCTGTTTAGTTGTCCTTTTCGTATCCATGATCAGATATTTTTTGTAATTTCTTTCTGCTGTCATTCTTATGAATTGTTTATGTAGTTGTTTCTGTCCAGCTTTCTTTTCTAGTCATTTCGTTTCTCGTTTCTTTTCTGTATTATCCACGTTAAAGTGTCATTTGTTCAGACGACCCGTCTTTCTGTGTTTTGATTCGATTAAAAAAATACATTCATTTATGAAAAATTAACAGTAGAAATGTCTAAATTAGTCGAAATATGAGCCTTGAGCAACTATGGCTCTCTGCCATCGATTTACAAGATTATTCGTTCCTCGTTGATAAAAAGTTATGAGTTTACACGCAGACGGACATACATCGCTTACATTCGACTTAGATTATTTCTACATTTTTTGACTTCCAACGGAAAGACAGAACCGAAAACCTTAATTTCCTCTCACTCAAAAAGGTGTTTCCTGTTATATCATCATGGTCCGACGATATTTTGTCTAGGAAGTCTGTCCTTTTTGTTAAGTGTTGAGCTATTCTTTTTGGTTGATTGTTCTAACCATAGTTACAAATAAGATCGTCCAAACGTCTATTATCATCAAAAAACATTTTAACATTTTTGAACCCCGCTTTCTCACGTCGGCTGTCTCTTTTAATCAGTGCTATTTCGTGATCGCTCGTGTAGTCTATTGGTCGATGATTATCTGATTAACTATGCTGCAAAAAAAAAAATCTTAGGAAGTTGATATCACCACTTCTTTAGACGAGAAAGTTTTACTATTCAAAAACGTGCTTAACTGCTTAACAATTGATAATCGGAAGGAACAAGGTCTGGAAAATATGGCATATATCATAAATCTGAGTTTCTGCAAAGTCACTATTGCAACATGTGGCCATGCATTATTGTAAAACAGAATTGGACCACGTCGATTCATCAATGCAGCTCTTTTTCTTGCAAACAAGCGCGCAAATAAGCGAATTGATTGCAATAAATCTTAACAGCAATACTTTTATTGTTTTCTAAAAAGCTGTAGTGTACAACACCTAATGCAGACCACCATAATCTTTTGCTGGTGCACCTTTGGAATTGGGAAATGCTTCAAGGACCAATCACGTTCAAACCATTCAGCTAATCGTAAGCCGTTATCATAAAGGATCAACGTTTTGGTCACAAGTGACTCGATGATGCCTCCATTCAGTCTCGAAAGACAAAGGATACCCCCTGTAGGAGCAGTTGCGCGTGTAATTGTGAGGCAAGGGTTGCGCAATTCCTAACACACCTCTCCTGGATCGGCACTGTTTGAGTCCAATGGCAAGGAGAAGTCGAGGACGATTGGAAGCAACGCCGAGAAAAGTGCAGCACCTGAAAGTCTCAAATGGTCACCCATCTGGTACTAGCCAGGCTCAACGTTGCTTAACTTCGGTGATCCAACGGGAACTGATGTGTCAACGTGATTCGTCCGTAGATATATATTCTGCCGTATATATCACAAGTGACTATTTTCGTAAAAAAAGGGGGTCATAGCTGTTGCGCAGACAAGCATCTAACAGACTTCAAACCGCCTCGGATTTTTAAAGACGAGGATCATGATAAATGTATCGAACCTTTTCGCATTTGCAATACTCTGCTAATTGTGTGAAACTGTTGCAGTGCCGACAGTAAAATGTCTGCGACTTCTTTGACTCATTGGTGTGCTCAACAAGTGCTTGCAAACCTTCATTGTAATTATTACACGGCCGTCTCCTACCTTCATCTTTTTTACGCTCATATACCACTGTGGAATATCTGAAACCGTCTTTGCACTGTTCGATCGCTTGCGAACCCATCTCTCTATGATCTATTGATATTGGCAAAGGGTTCGGAGGCATTGTTTCCAAGTTTGAATTCATGCAACGTCAGAAGGCGAAGGTCATGTGCTGCCATATACATCATTGAGTGTTTTTTCTTTTTTACTTCATCAACAAATGATAATCAGAAGGCACCAGATCTGGAGAATATGGTGGATGTTGTAGGTCTTGTATCCCAAGTCTGAGATTTTGCAAAGTCATTATTGCAACCTTATTGCAACGCTGTTATCTGAAAATAAATTACAAATTATTATTGAGAACACATTAATTATTATAGGTGTTAACATTTACTAGAAATAAACTACAAATGATGTTCAAATCACTTAAAAAAAAAACTAGCACTTCAGGCGGCCATTGTTTTTTGTTAGCGTCTTAATAGTTTTTTTTGTGTCATTCAGTCCTCTTCCTCCTTCATTCCTTTTCATATATAGTGCTCAATATCATCTATCGGATGTACATCTTTATTGATAGTCATTAGTTTCCTAGTCCTCTGGCTAAGATACTTAAGTCCTTTTGCCCAGCCTATGAATGTACCAAAATATCTTAATATTAATACTGCATCCTTTCTACTAGATTTCTGCAATATAATTGAATACTAAAAGTTTTCTTGTTCTTCTCAGGTATTCTTTTCCAATCTTTTTCTCATCTCTGTTAATTTGGTAGTATCACGTTCGACACGTGCACCAGTCTCCTCTCCGTTGGGCAGTCCATACTCTCCGATGTCACTAGTTTTCCTATTTTGCTCTTTAATCGTGCACATTTTTCCATTCAGAATTTAAATTGAATTTCCTTGTTTAAAATTCAGACTGTGTCTATCAGCTTTTCAAGTTTCTATTTCTGTTTTGCAAATGTCTTTAAGTCATCCATATACCTGAGGTGGTTTGTTTTTTATCCTGTGTCTGGAAATTTGTACCCGGCATCATATTTTCTGGATATATTGTTGAGTGGCATCATGGTTGCAATAAGCAATGGTAACAAAAGGCCCCCGAGAAAGATAACGCTCTTCTTTATGTCAATCAGGTGTTGTCTTCCAGCTGAAAAGTCCAGTGTCTATGTTGCCATTTCTTTCTTGATAAGATAATCTTCTACTTTTTCATTTTCTTCTTCTTTGAGTCATTATCAGTGATTGCTCACTGACAATAGCAAATAGGGTTCGCTGGAGACTGAATGACAGTGTGACAGCCTCCCGTGCTCAGGTCATCAGCTTACCTTTAACCTCATCGGAAACTGTGGCTCGTGATCGTCTTTATCCGGGAGGGCTTCACAAGATTCTCTGCGTCTCTCCGTTGATTTCTGCTGAAAAACAAAAGGAAAGAAAAGACCGACACTCACGGTTTCTAGCTACGAAAAGTTAATTTCACAAAAGTTACAGATTTTTACATCTGTACATCGTCAGTTCACCAAAACATTTTAAGTCTCACAAAAATCTTATTCTTCGTCCACTGGATGGCGGTCACGATGAAGAGGAGGGTCTCGGGCGGATTTCTGGGAGCGTGTTTCTTTCTCGAGAATTGGCTTCGATCTCCCCAAACAGTCTGGGTGCTTGCTTAAATATTCAGAGACAGGGGTGGGGTCTGGCGATTTGCCAGACCAACCAAAATTAAACACGTCAAGAGGGGAATCCCCAGCCATTTTGCGTGTGTGGGGGGGAAATGAAATCCTTTCACACGACCTCAAGGAGTTCAAATCCTATCATTCAGAAAGCTATAATCTGAACAGGTGTTCTCCAGACCAACAAGTACAAAAATCTCGTTTCTACATTACTCTGATGTTTCCTGTCATTGGATTTTTTAAACAATAAAATTTATGTCCGTTTGTTTTTTCAAATACACTGCTCATCACTTTTGATAAGCCACCCGCCGCTGTCCGGGATTCAGTTAACGTTCAACAGGCAATCTTAGCATATTCACCCGCCTCCCTTAGGGTTTAGGGAGATCTCAATCTCCCCAATGGGGAACAACATTATACCCTCAGACAGTCAAGTCACACAGTCTCCCTAGATTTACAACAGTTTCCGCCTCTTTCGATATCCGTTGCAAATTATTTTGCTTTAGTGCAACAGATGTTTCACGTTGATCTTTCACTAATAACTAGCGTTGACTTTCTTTAGAATTTGAATGGTAATAAGTATTCCTAATTTTCCAGTATCAGTGGCACAATTTCAGTGGAATAAAACATGGTTCTCTCTCTGTCTATCTGTACTAGTTTACCCTTCACAACCAGTTTGTGTGATACTAACCGTTGCTAGTGCCACCACTTTTTGTGGATGGGGTCAATTTATCGGATTCCTAGCGATTTCAGTTCCTTTGGATTCGTGTCATGTTCTTTTGTATATTTTAGGTCTATCTTTATTTCAACTGTTGTTGGTTGGCGAAATCTGCTTATATGGGCTGGTTTCTGCGCTCGAGCGTTTTTTTAAAATCAATTTTTCAGCTGTTTTCATCCGTGTTGATTGTTGCATGGTTTCAATCTAATCATTAATCCTTTTTTTTTCAAGGCTTTTTCAAGATTTTTTGGACTAATCACAATCCTGAAATCCTGCGTTATTTTAGTAATGATCTTTATGGTTCATATAGCTTTCAACCTCCTTTTTTCTGCATTTTGCATTTTCTTATCGTGTATTCGCTTATTTTTCTACCTTCTTGATAAGTAATTACTAGGACTATGACAACAATATATTCTTTTCATTGTTTTGACTCTCGAGTGTGTATCCGTTGATATCTTATATGCTTTTATATATGATGTGGTTCTCGATTGATTAACTGTGTCGGATATATAACAGAGAGTCAAAACAATGAAAAAATATGCTGGTGTTATAGCTCTAGTAATTACCCACTATGAGCTCCCATCAGAGATTGTTCACTGATAATAAGCTGTGGCCTTCTCTGGAATTCTCGAAATCTCTTTACTTTTTTTAAAATAACCATTGCAAATGACTTAGCGTTATTGCAACAGCCGCTTGTAATTGATTTCTCGCTGCCAACAGCCATTAGCATTCCTGGAGTTTGGATGGAAAAACCCCTTCACAAGCTTCCAGTGTTCTCCACACTCTTCCAATGGAAGTCTGGTTCGTGCTCTCTAATCTTCATTCGTCCTTGTATTATCCTTGACCCCTGTTGAAACTCGACTGAACACATGGAAATAAATAACTACAACACAAAAGTAAAATAGAACAAATATATTGAAAGCAAGAAATTATATACAATATTTACATAGAGTCCATTTGTATAGTAATGGAGAAGGTGTCGGCTGGATAGTCGTCGACTCTCGGTCTAGTTGTCTCTCTGAGTCTCTCATTGGGTCTCTCGTTGGGTCTCTGCCGTCTTTACGGTACAAACCATATTTATATAGCTGACACTCCACGTATGATAATTAGGTGGATCCTACCACAACAACCCCTTATGATTATTTGGTATGGCACCATCCGAAGATGTGATCACCTTTTTTTTTGTGGGGAGATGAAGTGAACCAATTAACCGATCATTTTTGCGGTTTTAGTTATCTTGGTCTCATACGGTCGTGTTCTTTTTGTTGTTTTTATTTTATTTTTATAGCAACCTTCAATGTGGCTGGCCAGTGTTCGTAGTTTATTACGTACTCACTAGGAGTTTGCACGCAAGCTACCATCAAAGATTTCCAGTAGTGTCTCCTGGCGTCTAGGTGACAACAAGTCTCCATAGATTTCCAGTATCCTTTACCAGTTTGCAAATGAATGCTCACTATTTGAACAGCCGTTTGTCATTGGCAATAACAACTGGCCTTCACTGGAATTTGCGTTTAAGTTTAGACACAGATACAGAGTGGGACAGATTGTTGTGAGTGGTTGTGCTTCTTATGGAAGTTTAGCAGGGGGACCATAGATTGAAGCTCAGACAAACACCTGCCATGAAGCTAACGATAGAGCAGAGACAGACTCGCAACTTCTCTTCTGTGGGAAAGACGTTGCAGGGTGGAGAACAGGGAATCACTTAACTAGGTTTCGAAACCAGTTTTGAACTCTGTCAAGGTAGGATTAAACAAAACTGTTTTTTTTTAAACCCTAACACTAATCTTAACCTAACCATAACCTCCATTTTAGTTTTGGTTCGGCAAAAGTCGATTTGTTTTGTTTCATTTTTTTTTTTGTATAAGCACTTCGTCTCTTTTAACTTACGCTTTTACCTTTTTTTTTTATATTAGGTTGGTGCAAAAATAATGTCGTTTTTTTTTTATCAGATATATATACGTCAAAACGATATTATTTTTGCACCAACCTAATAAATATTAACAGGTTAAACTATAATAAAATAATCCTCTTTTCCAGTCACAGTGATTTTATATAAATAAAAATTAAAAAGAATGTCTCGTCCAAAATTAATTAATGTGAATAAAGAAAAGGAAAATAGATCGTGGAATTTAGACCATATTACAATTGTGTACGTTTTCAGCGTCCCAAATTCACTTTTAAAAGCTCATCAATTTGGCATGGTACTATCACGGGAATCCCGAAATAATAAGACGCGAAAGTACATTTTTTATGTGTGCGCGTGCGTGTGTGTGTGGGGGGGGGCTGGTTTATTATTTTTAATTTCTTTCCAAGTTTTATTTACAACTGTATTAAACCCAATACCCCTTGTTTTTTTGCTAATGAATAAATAAATTATCCCCACGCCTAACCCCACCACCACAAAACAAAAACAAAGGAAACTAATAAAATGATAAAATAAAATAAACAATAAGCGGACGAATCTAGTGAAGCGAATACTAATGGCCGTCAGTTTAAGACACAAAACTTGCAACGGTTGCATGATTGGTGAGACGGGGCTGGGAACCGAGAGGCGGGGCCATTATTTACAATGGCCGCTTCTGGCTTAAGTAAAGAAATAAAGAAAAAGAAAACTGTCTTTGATTGAATTATATGAGCTGCTGCACCCTTACTGTAGTGAATAAAACAGGAGAAAAATATAAATAAATAAATAAAGAAAGAAAAGAAAAAAATGAATGAAACGAAGCGAAAAAAACAACCGAACGAATAAGAAAAAAAAAAAAACAGGTTCGGGGAGAATGGGGAAGAAAAAGCGCTTCAGCATGGTCGTATTCATTTTTGCGTAGAAGCACTCTAGCCGAGTGTGTGTTGGGGGTCAAGATTTCTCAATGTATATGTGAATATATATAATGTGTGTGCGCATGTGTACGTGTATGTGTGGTGCTTACTTCTTCTGGCCAATACTGTTTTCAACTGCGTGTATAATCATTAGGGCTGTGACAACAGAATATTCTTTTCATTGTTTTGACTCTTGAGTATATATCCGTTAATATCTTATATATTTTATATGTGGTTCTCGGTTGATTAAGTGTGTCTAACTATGTCGGATATATACTTGAGAGTCAAAAGAATTAAAAGAATATTCTGTTGTCACTGCCCTAATAATCATACACGTGTGTGTATACGGCATAATCACGTTGACACACTGGTTTCCGTCAAATCACTGAAGTAAAGCAACGCTGAGCCTGGTCAGTTCTAAAATGGGTGACCATTTGGGAATTCCAGGTGCTGTATGTACTCTCCGCTTATTCCGGCATTGTTTCTAGTGTCATCGTGGAATTCTCCTTTTTACTGAACTCAAGCAGTGACCATTCAGGAGAGGCGTGGTTGTGATTGTGCAACCCTTGCTTCACAATTACATGTGCAGTTACCCTTACAGGGAGTATCCATTGCCTTTCAAGTCTGAATGGAGGCAATGTGTGTGTGTGTGTGTGTGTGTGTGTGTGCATGTAGGGGGTCAATATTTCTTTATATATTTTCAAATAATCCTTATATAGCCCACGTGTGTAGGCTTACTGCACACTCACGCTGACACGACGAAGTTGAGCCAAGCCAGTATAAAAATGAGTGATCATTTATACCAGGTAGTAAATATAGAAAATTGTTGCACTTCCCGGTGTATACTTGTGTTTTAAATCCCATCTCTTCAAAAAATAATTCGTTATTCCATATGTGAAGTATCAAATGTACGCATGCGTATAGCTTATGTCCTAAATTTAATGCTTAAAATAATTCATTATATAATCTAGGGAGAAGTGAATGTGTGCGTATATGTGGTGTCCCATATACCGTGTACCCAGAAAGCAATTCATCATTCGATTTGGGAAGCATGGAATGTGCGAACTTATACGTATATATTGTGTCCCAATTCCAGCTATTAAGAAAGCAATTCATTATTCGATCAGTTGGGTTTACGTTCTTTCATTATTTACTAAGATTTCAAATTCTAATTTCGAAGAAAGTAATGATGCTCATCTTATAACATCCTTTTCATAATCACATATTACTATGCATCATGAGGTGACTGACCAATTTTTATGATTTCAGGTTCAAATGAACAGCCACAGCAGGAATTGGAATACACCCTACTAAAGCCTAATTTCCAGAGCTGGAGAATTAAAAAAAATGCAATCTGGACGTAGGGCACTTTAGAAGAACGATATGCAATAAACTTCTGTTTTAAATTTGTAAAAAAAAAAAGCCACAGAAACGTATGGAATACCTCAGACTGCTTTTGAACAATATTGCATGAATCGAGCATAAGTTTTTGAGTGGTATAAAAGATTCAAGCAAGGCAGGGAGTTTGCGAGTGATACTGAGAGGTGTGAGAGGAGTAAGGAAATCAGAACACCAGAGTTTATTGGCCAAATAAAGAATTTCATAGATAAGGACCGTCGTGTGTCTATATATACAATACGTGTTCAGTTTGATGTCAGTGCGGGATCTGTACAGACAATTATTTGTGAGGAACTGAAGATGGGGGGGATTTGCGCAAAGTTTGTCCCAACGGTGCTCAGGGAAGATCAGAAATATGGACGTTGTCATGGGCATCAGGACAGTTTTTCACCCTCCCTAAAACTCAAGGAAAACCTTAGAAGCTGTCGTTATGAGACAATTGAGATGACACGCTTACAAAAGAGGACTTCCATAAGTTGTTGGAATAGTACAACAAGTGCATTGCAGCCGGAGGAGATTACTTCGAATGGGGCAAGAGTTTCACGCATGTACTATCAATAAAATTGTTCCGGAAACTTATTGAATACATTCCGTACATTCTGATAAGGATAGCGTTAGATAAATTGAACGCGTTTTTAAGGCGTAGAAAGTCTTTTCAAAACATGCACAGGACAGATTAAATGTAGTTTCGGAACAGATACTACACTTTGCTCCCGGCCAAAATAAATGCCGTTCGCCAGTCGTAGCTTATTGAGGGATGCTCTTTTCTCTTCCCTGCAACCTCTTTTCCACAGAAGAGACATTGCGAACCTGTCTTTGTTTTATCGTTATTTCCATGGCAAGTGCTCGCCTAAGCTCCAATTTCTGGTCCTCGCTCCCCAATCTTTCACAAGAAACACTCGTCTAGCTGAAACCACTGTCAATAATTTTCCCCACTCTTTATCTGTGCCTAAATCAAAACGTAGATTCTATGAACAAAGCTTCTCCCTTAAAACTGCACGCCTGTGGAAATCTCTTTCGTTTGCCTGTTTCCCAGCTGACTAAAACTTGGTTGTCTTCAAGTCCAACATAAACAAATTCTTGATGAACCGTCCTTTTAAGTAATCCACTTTACCAAATATCCATTACTAATGATTACTACGATATTATCCCATTGATTACTGTACACGCAATAACCCTTATCCTCGAGTGTTTGAAATAACATGGTGTGTCCCACTTAACTTTAGAATATCAGTGTTTGACACCTTTAAGATCCGAAATTTAAATTTGGAATAACATTGTCTGTGATACTTACATTTAGAATAGCATTGTCTGTGACATTTAAGCTTAAAATAGCATTATCTATGACATTTAGGTCTGAAATAGCATTGTCTATGAGATTTACGTTTGAAATAACATTATATGCGACATTTAAGTTTTGAATAGCATTGTCTGTGGTATTTAACTTTGAAATAGTATTGCGTGTGACATTTAAGTTTTGAAATAGCTTGATCTATGACATTTAAGTTAGGCATAGCATTGTTTGTGAAATTTACGTTTGGAATATTGTCTGTAACATTTAAGTTTGGAACAGCATTGTTTGTGGTATTTATCTTTGGAATATCATTGTCTGTGACATTTAAATTTGAAATAGCATTATGATGTTTAAGTTTGAAAAAATATTGTCTGTGATATTGTCAGTTTGAAATAGCATTGCTTGTGGTAGTTAGGTCTAAAATAACATTGCCTGTGACATTTATGTTTGGAATAGCATTGTCTCTGACATATAAGTTTGGAATAGTATTATCTGTCTCACTAAAGTTTGAAATACCTATATCAAAGACGCTTAATTTGTAAACAAAGTGTTTTGCATGCTTAAGTTTAAAATAGCTTTGTCCATCGCACTTAAAAGTAGCATCGCTTAAGTTTAAAATAGTTTGTTTGTTAGGTGTTTTAAGGGTGTATAACCAGAATAATTTATTGGTTAAGAAATATAAATATTGCGTTTTTTTTTTGTTTATAAGAAGTTAAACATCAAATCTTAACCTGACCACTAATCCAAAATCTGGGTTGCAGCAGCCAACTCTAACCTCAACCCTCTCTTACCATACTAAAAACCCGAAGTCTGGTGGTAAAAACTCTTTCCATCCCATTAAACTTTACCAGTAATTTTAAATCTGGGTTGCAAAGTTCCCTTCAAATACGTAAAAACAAAATATGATTACATTTAAGATTTAAAAAAGCAAAAGTGTTTTAGTCTTATATTAGGTGAATATTATTTTTAATTATGGAGGGGCTAACTCCCATTTCAAATAAAAAAGTTCGATGTTATTTACTTTCAAACTACAAATTAAATACTTATTTAATAATACTTAGTTTAAAATAGAAGGGAGGGATTAGTCCCTATTCACAACTATCCGAAGACCCTCCCCACCAAAAAAAAACAAAAAACAAAAAAAAACAAAAAAGCAAAAACAAAACAAAAACTAAACTAAAAAAAAAAAAACTAAACAAAAACAAACAAACAAACAAACAAACAAACAAAACATGGGCAAATCGATTGTATTTGCGTCAAAAACAATAGAAAATCATTTATTTAAAACAACAGGAAATCTAGCTCCCGGAAAAAATAGAGAAATCGATTTTATTTAAAACTACATAATTTCTATTATTCGTACTATTGTTTTATCTTGGATGTTATTCTTACAATGTTTAGACCGATGGAACCCCCCGACCGTTTTCAGATTCGTTTTTTCGAACTTGGGAAACATTATTTTGAACTTGGGAATCCGTAAGGAATTTCCAGTGGAACCTTTTATTTAATCTACAGAGCTAATCTCCTCTCATTTACTCAGTCATGACCGGGTAAAAATCTTAAGCAATTAATTCATTAATAACCGGAGCTTAAAATTCACCATGGCCTCAATTAAGACGATTCCCGCTAGAAATGATTACCCACCCCCGACAAATTTCCATCGTATGTCAAGAATTCCGCTCACTTTGTGGAGAACATCACTAATGCCTTTATTTATTCCAACCAGTTTGTGAGTCTAGACGTGTTTTGTTCACAAAAGTACCCAAACTGACAAGACTCTGACGATGCTAACTTAACTCCAAATTGGGGGATTAGATAATCAGATGGAGACGGTGATTTTCAGTGTAAAAAGTATACCTTTTGCGATCGGATCTGACATCCATCGGTACGAAGATGGTCACCATCATACCCGTTTTTTACACTTAGTTTCATTTTACTTTAGTTGATGTTCTTAGAAATTAAGGGGCCCTCATCCTGGGGCTAACACTCTCTATATGAGATACATAGATATTTGAATATTCCATTAAAGTTTTTTTTTAAAACTTGTAAAGAAGTTGAGAGCATTATTTTCCTCTTCTCAATGGACCATTTCTTGTTGATCCCAGGACAAGAATTAATTTAGTCTGGTGGAGTATCAAGCTTCATGGTGTTACTTGCCGTAACATCACTTGGAGAAGGTGCACCTTTTTCGTAAAAGATAGTGTGGGTTAACCATGCCCAAAATATCTTATTTGGCCCGAGATGTTGCTGTAGTGGAAGGTAGGGAGTAAATGGATCAAATTCAATGCAAATCTGATGTAATTTAATTTTCAAATAAGAGATCGAATCACTATGATGGCTACTAAACTCTCTTTAAAATACTCCGAAAATCTCAGGTGTTTGGTGTATTAAGGAATAATAACTATTGTTAAAATTTCATAAACACCTGAACTGCCTGAATGCTAACGACAGTCCCCCCTTTTTACCTTATATTGAATGAAACTAAAATAAACTAAATATAACCCACAGTTATATTCCATGCACGCAGTAGTTGTGTACAAAAATTAATAATGATCGATTTATTAATTTCAGAACGAGTCCTGTACATGCAAATATCTATATATTAATACCGTATTACCTTTAATGTACGTACGTACGTGCATACGTACGTAGTGTGTCACGGTTTAAAGATTATAAATTATTTGGTTGGAAAATCTTATTTATTAAAAAGGAAGATAAAAGGTGATAATTTACTACGAACAATAAATTATCATATGGATACGCTAATCTAATGTTCGTAGTATGTTATTACATTCTATATATAGGATCTCCCGATCACATAATACGGAATGTATGTAACAAAAAATATTAAAAAGCATATGATGTCGCTTTTGGGCCGTACGTGAAGCTAAAATATACCTTCTTGGTCTTCTGGTTAGGATCTATTTTATCTAAAGATGGTATGATTATATTGCGGGGTTTCCATTCGCGCGGGGTGTCCAGACTCGTATAAGGATATTGAAGATAAACTGTAACAACAACAACAACAACAACAACAACAACAACAACAACGACGACGACGACGACGACGACGACAACAACAACAACAACAACAACAACAACAACAACGACGACGACGACGACGACAACAACAACAACAACAACGACAACAACAACGACAACAACAAATAAACTCTGACACAACATTAACTAGATTG
This sequence comes from Euprymna scolopes, assembly GCF_053919585.1. NCBI lineage: Eukaryota > Metazoa > Mollusca > Cephalopoda > Sepiida > Sepiolidae > Euprymna > Euprymna scolopes. The sequence continues at coordinate 49,120,020 of NC_136493.1, read as the reverse complement.
CTTAGATAAATACTTTTTACAGTTTTAACAAAAGGGCTACAATAATATTGCGGGTTCGTCATTCACGATGTCGAACAGAAATATATTACATATGAAAGATACTACTGAGGAATTTCCACAGATCGTTAGTATAAATAAATACACAAGGCTGAACAGTAATATACAAGTAAAGTAGATATCTACTTGCTGATGCAATTCTCTACCTATATAAGAGCCAAGTATGTCCAAGGCTGGAGTATTTCTGTCACATCTGGACAGGAGCTGCTAGGAAGACTTATCATGCCTTAACAGAGTTCATAATAGACTTCGTACCCTAGTGAGGGATACCATTTTCTTTTCCCTGCAACCTCTTTCTCACAAAAGAAACGTTGCGAGCCTGTCTCTGCTTTATCGTTATTTTCATGGCAAGTGCTCGTCTGAGCTCCAATCTCCGGTCCCTCCTCGCCAAACATTCACCAGAAACACTATCAATAATTTCCTCCACTCTTATCTGTGCCTAAACCTAAACGTAGATTCCATGAACAAAGCTTCTTTTTTAGAACTGCGCACCTGTGGAACTCTCTTCCGTTTAGCTGCTTTTCAGCTGAATACCATATGGCTGTCTTCAAGTCCAATGTATACAAATTCTTTATGAGCCGTTCCCCTTAAATAACCCAATTCACCTAATTTACACTTCCAACGATTACTATGATATTGTCCTTTTTATCACTGTGCACACTTTAACCCTTTGTACACACTTTAACCCTTATCCTCGAGTGGCCTCTGGGCCTGGATAAGTGGTGATCCCAGCAAAGTTTATACTCCGTTCACTTAAAATGAGTGCTATATGCCAAATTGATGGTTGCATAAGGTTACATTTGTAATCATTTATGTATCCATAAATAATAAACATGGGCCCTGACAACTCGCCAAAGTGAAACCTTTGCAGTAGCACAAAGGAAGATGGAGACGATAATGTAAGGCACCACTCTACAAGACAGAAAGACAAACATCTGGATCCGCCAACAAACAACAGTTATTAACATCAATACTGTCATCAAAACCTCATAAACACAGATGGGCAGGGCACATAGCCAGACAACATGACAACAGATGGTCCATCAGAACAACGGAATGGACACCTCGTGAACATAAGAGGTGAAAGGGTAGACTAAGATGAAGGACGACCTGATACAATACATGGGTCCCACATGACAGCAGATAGTTCGGGACAGAGTTAGATGGCTAAAGTACAAGGAGGGGTTGAATAAAAATCTGTTGAGAATTCAAAATATGCTGGTCTACTTGAAAGCTACTACATGTCCATGGTTTTATTATTTAAAAGGGTGCAAAAGTGTCTGCATAACTCAAATTCCATATTAGTGACCTGTCGTTTGAAAAGAGAAACATGGTCAGGCCATCAGCCTATTTGCCATCTTTTCTGTCAAGATCAACTAATTTGAGGACCGATAGAAAACGAATGATGTCTAGGGACTATCAGACATTTAAATACTTAGTATATATTGACTCCTAAAAAATGTCACTTATGGAACGTTAATAAAATTAACACGGTTTTCTGCAATCCAAACATATTGGGTACAAATAAACTTCAGTCTATGTTTGACTTGTCCACCAAATTTCAGTTATGAATACCCAACAGCTTTATATTATTACCATTGAGAGATAAAACCCTTATTGATTGATTGATACTGATGTATCCATATTAATCCCTTATTGCACATCGAACAGATACCATAATAATTACTTCGCTGTACCTTATTACATTTCAGCCAGATCGGTCCAGTAGTTTCCGAGAAAAAGTGGAACGGATATTCAGACTGACAGACAAACTAAGAGAAATATAATATAGATACACGTTGCCTTTATTATAGAGTAGTGTGTATTTTTTGGAAGAGATTGCAAAAAAACAAAAAAACAAAAAAAACAAATTTCATTATATCGTCAGAACTTTTTAGGAATAAAAGGAAAATCAACCTCATTTTTTTTTATTAAACTTTCTGTACGTGTAAAACTCTTACATGATAACAAAACAATTTTATTTAAATTTATTTAATAAGATATAGTTTGCTTAAAGCATTGTGTGTAATTTGTATATAGAGGAGTCATAGAAGGTTATCGTAATGCAGGAAGTTGAAATACGTCGGGGTTGAGGAGGGAAATCCGACGCGATTAAACAACAATATATATTTTTTTATTTTTTAATAGTAAAGCTTACTTGTTTAAACACAGATAGTGTTGTATAATATATTTCTAGGTAATACCTCTTCATCAGAGTGTGGGTGTTGAAAACCTAAAACTAGCGTGGAATCATACTATGCATTTTATAGATGTGGGTGCAGTAGATATCACCATGACCTGCAACAAATAAAATTAAAAAAATATTTTTTATAATGACGAAATGATTCTCGTTATACTTATTTGTAATTGTAATATTTATTTTTATTGAAATCATTTTCTGTGTTGGATTGCTTTTCGTGAATTCTTGCATGAATTTATTACAATGTTAAAATTCAAAATTTAATCTGTTAACAATTTTTTTTTTAAACAAGCAACGAGAATCAGCGTTGCCCGGGATCGAATGGTGATCAACAAATGTTTCACACTCATATTATTTTCATTGTCATCGAAATCGGTTTATTTTTCAATCAAATCGATTGATTGCCTGCACTAGGTGCACCGGGAGGAAACTTCACATGCCTACTCACAGTGACTTAGTCTACAATACATTATAGTCTACATTGCACTGTAGAGAACCTACTCTTGATTTTATAAAATTATTTTTATATAATCGTTTCAATTAAAGCTAAATATGCAAAAGCCAAGTATCATGATTCAGTTGTGCTTTAAAGATAAACATTCATTTTGAACACGCCCCTATCATATCAAAGAACCCGCCGACTATTTTATAACAATATTGTTATATAATGGTTTAAATTAAAGTTTAAAATGCGAAAGTCAAGTGCCATGGTTCAATTGTGTTCTAAACAGAAAATTTTTTATTTCGATCGCGACCCTGTCTTATGGAAGAAACTGCTGGCCTTTCTGCTTGTGCGGTGATAAAACTTCTCAACTGTACTTGCGATATTAGAGTTTATAAGGTGTTAACTTCGCTCAAAATCGGACTGTCCATTCTTTGATCGGATTTTTCGATTATCTATTAACTATTTTGGAGTGCACCGTGAGGAAGCTTCATAGGCCTCCCCATAATGATTAATCCACAATACAATGTAGTCTACATTGCACTGTAGATAATTTACTGTTGATTTTATAAAAATATTTTTTTATATATAAAGGTTTTAATTAAAGTTGAAAATTCAAAAGTCAAGTATAATGCTTCAATTGTTTGCTAAACAGAAACATCCATTTCAAACCCACCCCTGTCATATCAAAGAACCTATACTTGTTTTTATATGCCTGACCTTACTGCTTGTGCGGTCATAATTGCTTAGTATTTAAGTTTAAAATGAAAAAGTCAGGTATCATGGTTCAATTGTGCTGTAAACAGAAAATTCAGTTCGAACGCGTCCCCGTCATATCAAAGAAACTACTGTTAATTCTATATGTCTGGCCTTTTGGCTTGTGTGGTAATAAAACTTCTCAAAATACATTTGTGGTGTTAACCGGCGTAAGGTGTTAACTTCAATTAAAAATCCCTGTTCCTTCTTTCATCGGATTGTTTCAGTTACCGATTATCAATATTAATCGGAGACATTTCGATACGGAACCTATCTAAGAACACTGCCAGAAACATAAAGTAACTTCGTGTGAAATTTGATAAAAATCGGCCCAGACGTTGTTGAGTCTATAAGGAACGAAAACACAGACACACAAAGTTCCTTTATATAATAGTAGGTAGGTAGGTAGATAGATATTTAATTTTGATAAGGGGAATTGATATTGAATGTTAAAAATTATTTAATCATTCATTTATAAGGTTAGTCTTGCGCATATCTATCATTTTTATTTAGTTTATTAATGACGTATTTACGGCAGAGAACAACGGTCGTTTTTAAACAAGTACCTTTTCTGGCCTAATCAAATCCGACAAAAGTGTGTTGACCCTTTTTATATCTGATTTTAATTACTCTTGTTCAATTTCATATTTACAGTTCATGTCTTTCTCTTAATTTATCAATCTATGTTTAGCCGCCATTTTGAAAAAAAATGTCCCTGCCCTAAATCTTTTAGCACTTCATTTTACATAATTAGCCGCTGTGTTCTCTTTATTTTACTTTTTTTTGCACCTCGTGTTCGTTTACTCCCAAGTTTTCCTGGCGAAATCCATTGTTGTCTCACCGGTGTGATCATTCTCGCCATTTATTGGATAAAAACTGATTGGGAAATAATGGCGCTTGACAGCTCACTTTTTTTTCGCGCCATTCCTTTCTATTTTTCTCGTTATCTATATTCCTCTCTCTTGACTCACCTTCTCCCACTCTCTCTTTATTCTTCTCTCTTTTCCACTTTGTCTCTTGTTTTTGCATGGCTTTATTTCTCTCTCCATTTATTTGTCTCTCTTTTGTGCCTTCGTCTCCTCGCCTTTCTTTCTCTTTCTCTCTTTTCGAATCTCCCTTTTTGTCTTTATATCTCTTTCTCTTTGGTTTTGTTATTTTTTTCTTCTCGATTTCTCTCTTTTTCATTATTTTATTTTCTACTAGCATTTAAGCCCGGCGTTGCCCGGGTGTTTTGAGGTGTATGTTGAGCAAAAAAAAAAAAAAAAAAGAAAAAAGCAGTCAATTTTTTAAACTTTGACCCCTATTATGACCCCTTAACATTTATTGTTTTGGGCTCAACTCAAGTTATTAAGTAAGATCCACGTCAAAGGAATCTATATCTAAAATTTCAAGTGTTTAGACCGAAAATTGCCGGAGGAGTTTGGTAGAGTTCTCAAAGGTCAAAACGTTGAACTTTGACCAATTAACATCCAAAATTCTGGCCGAAAACCGATCCCATAGATTTTCCCAAATCTCAGTACCCTGTATATCAAATGTCGAGTCTTTAGACTAAAAATTGACAGAGTTATTGCGTAGGGAAATGTACACATACACACAGCCACACACACACACGTTCACTTTTATAGATACATAGATTTGTTTATCTCTTCTCTTTGAGGCTTCTTCTCTAAATCTCTCTCCTTTTCTTCTTTTCTCATTGTCTTCCTCTCGCCTTCTCCTTGAATCTCTCATATTGTCTTTTATTTTTGTTCTTTTCTCTTTTTTTTTCATATCCTCTCTTTGGCCCTATTTATATCTCTTTTTTCTTTCTATTCATTTGTCTCTATTTTTCTTTTTGCCTTCCCCTCTTCGTCTCGCTTCATCCTTTTCTATTTGCCATCCCCTCTCTTTAATCGGCTTTTCTTTTGTCTTACATTGTCTCTCTCTTTTGCCATTCTTTGTTTTTGTCTTTCTGACCTTTTCTCTTTGTTTTCTCATTTTTCCCCTCTTCGTTTCTCTTTCTATTTATTTGTCTCTATCCACAGGATGGACCGATAAAATTGTCGCCCTAGAAAAGACGACGTGCTTCCATTTCCCTTTGCTGAAAACCGGCTTTCTTTTTTTTGTTGTAGACCATCTACTAGTTGGCCAGTTGTGCACAAAACTCAAGAGCGATAGAAGCCTTCTATCATGTCTGAAAGTGATACAATTTTCAAAGAGCGAGTTTGGATATGCGCCGCTGTACAACTCATGACAACAGGACCATTGCCAGCACCTTCAAAATGCATTTCTAGATTGCCACGAATAATAGGGACGTGCCCAGGGTGATGAAAACAAAGCTTCAAGCCACGGTTATGGTTTTTGGTGTGGGTTTAAGTACGAACCACATCATGCCACCTCACATCTTCGAAGGTGGTTTGAAAGTCAACACCAAAGTGTACCTAGATGTGCTGACGGGATAAATCATGTTGACCCACCGGTTCCCACTGGATCACCGAAGTTAAGCAACGTTGAACCTGGTCAGTACTAAATGGGTGACTATTTGGGACTTTCAGGTACTGTATGTTGTCTCCGCTTATCTCGGCATTGTTTCAAGTCGTCCTAGTCTTCTCCTTGCCACTGGGCTCAAACAGTGCGGATTCAGGATGGTGTGGTTGATGATTGCGCAACTCTTGCCTCACAATTACACGCGCTACTGCTCCTAAGGGGTATCCTTTGTCTTTCAAGACTAAACGGGAGCATGGAAGATGTGCTAACAAGTGTACAATCAGGTGGCCGCTGGCAGACCCTGGATGTGGCAGCAGGACTCGACGCCAGCCCACAAGTCCAAACAGACCCAGGCTTGGCTTCAGAAGGAGTACTACGACTTTATACCTTTCTCTCACAGCCCCCTCCTCCCCCGACATTAACACGCTGAACTACTGCGTTTGTTCACACGTCGAGAACATCACCAACATGACCTCATACAACACCAAAACCAGCCTGATCGCCGCCATTTGTTGGCGCTTTCCACAAGCGCCAACAAATGGCGGCGATCAGGCTGGTTTTGGTGCTCCCAATTCTGGACCCATATCGATGGGGTGATTGAGGCTGAAAGCGGCTACATTGAATAACTGTCAGCTCTACTACATAATCAAGTTACCTGAATTGAATTTTTAAAAATAAAAAGTTTTAAAGTAAAACTGTAGTGTTGTTTCCTTTAGAGTGACATTTTTATCGTTCCACGCTGTGTCAGTTTCTTTATAGCTCTCTCTTTCCATGTCTCTCTGACTCTTCTTTTTTATCTCCTTCTCTCTATTTCTTTGTTTCTACATCTTTCTTTTTGTATCCTTTTCTCTTCATATATCTCTTCTTTTTCCCTTTTTCTTTCTCTTTTCCATTCTCTCTATTTGTTTCTCTCTGTATCTTTGTATTCTCCCTTATTTTCTCCCTTCTTCCCTCTTCACCTCTCTCTTTCTCTTTGTGCCCCATCTCTTTGCCTTTCTCTTTCTTTATCTTTTTCTTTCTCGCTTTATCTTCCCACTCTATCCTAATCGTTCTTTTAATTATATTTCTTCCAGTTCTTTTCACTTACTTTTTAAATATCACTTCCCGCCAGTTTTGTAATAGCCAAGTTCATTATAAGCCTTGGATCTCCTGGGACCGTACAAGGGGGCCGGGCCCCTCTCCGACATCACCGACCCACTCGATTAAAACAGAAAATCGCTATTCGTCGTCCATTGGCTAGACGGCTGATGAGCGTTCACCCTTGTTAGCGAACATTCGATTAACAATATCCAACCCCTTTCCTCCCCAGCTCCCATTTTCTTTTCTTTTTTACCCTATCAACGACTGTTTTCCAGTTGACTCTCAAGTGTGGCCTAATGGCGATTCGCTACAGTGTATCGGCTGCAGGGGACAATCTGCGCGTCATAGTCCCTCCTTAAAAATATCGTAACCCCCTCATCACATTTGTCAACGAACCAAAAAAAAAAAAAAAACAAACAAAAAAAAACATAAAAAAAACAAAAAACAAACAAAAAAAAAAAACAGACATACGCAAAGACACTCACACATACTCAGGGGTCTATCGATTCTATTTGGTCCAGGAAGCGTTTATTGACACACACAAACACACACATATTTATTCATTTAGTCACACACGCACAAACACAAATATATTTTTTATTTATTTAGTCACACACACACACACACACACACACACGCATATATATATATATATATATATATATATATATATATATATATATATATATATATATATATAGTAATTTATAAAATATATATGGCGATTAAGCTACACTGAATATTCGGCGTTTCATCCACTCTAGGATTCCTCAGGCTTATGCGCCCTAGGAATCCTAGAGTGGATGAAACGCCGAATATTCAGTGTAGCTTAATCGCCATATATATTTTATGAATACTAACTAGCTCTACCTACGTATTGAGCACTTTTGAAGTAAATACTTAAAGTTTACGCATAAATCTATACTTTCGTATATTAATTTTATGTGAGTAAATGAAGTAGTTATATATATATATATATATATATATATATATATATATATATATATATATATATATATATATATACGACCAAAAAGATAAAGAAATGACAATCCTGAAGAGATACAAATATAATGGAATATATGAAATTAAAAAAACATTCAAAAGAAGACATATCATTTCTATATAGATCTACAAGCCCCTCTGAGTAAAAGTAGCCAGACACATAAGTCAAATTAGGTATATATATATATATATATATATATATATATATATATATATATATATATATATATATATATATATATATATAATCTGAGGTTATTGTTTTCCAGAGGTTAAGTAACCAATGAAGTTTAACGAGGTTAATACAAGAGTGCTCAATAATAAAGTAGAGCAGAGTATACTCTTTATTTGTTTGTTGCTACACAATCATGAGCATGTTTCGGTCAGCTAGTTACCAGCAACTAGAGACCTCTTCAGGTAATACAGTTTATACGAACGCAAAGTTTGCAATGAAAATGTCAGGTCTTCCCCGTTATAGGGAGTTAATATCAGGAGATTCCATAAAATGTTGTTAAAAAAATAAGATTTGGTTGTAAGTAAATAAGACTCAATAGGGGTGCAGATTTAAGTTTGTGCAACATATATATATAAAGCTGAACGTCTGTGTGTATGTATGTGTGTGTCTGGTCACGAATAGGCTCTTATATGGTTGACTATTTAAAAAAACTGATTACATATAATGATAGAAGATGTATCGAGACACAGGAATGGGTATGTTTGATCTGGCAGAACAGTGGTTCATAAAAATTGTGGGGTCTGTGTTCGCGCCTGGCCCCAAAGTATGGGGAAAAACGTTTACAATATAGATGTACATAATACTACTTTCATAAGTATTTTTCAACTTAAATAGATTGTGGTGTCTGCGTTCGCGCCTGTACTCAATGGAAATATGGCACAAACTTTAACAAAGACTTTTCATATCTATTTGCGCAAGTATACTTTGATAATTATGTTTCAGTTTGAAGAAATATGGTATGATAGAATCATGGGGTGTTCGTTCGCGCCTGACCTCCATAGAATGTAAATATGTCACAAAATTTTACAAGTTTTTTTAAAAGGGGTGAGGGTCCACAATAATACCTTAACTTTAATCTTAATTCACGTTTGCTTTTATTCATTTTTTTGAGTTGAATCATATTGTGTCGAATAAATTCACATTCTTAGCCAAGTGAAAGCAAAAAAAAAGTCGGAAGTTTAGACAATTCTCGACACAAATTTTGCATAACTCTGTTTTTTACCTTCTCCACTTGCACGTGGCACTCTTTCGAAAATAGATAAATAGATAAATAATAAAAAATAAGAACGTTACTTGTTATCGAGTCAAAAGAAAGAAAAAATCCTGCTCACGTGATTACGTGTCTTTTTAAAAACATTTACATAAACTTTTTATTAATATATCTGGTTTTTTTTGTCAGTGTACTAAAAGGAATTCAGTTGATTACAACCTTTTCTGCGTGTTATTTACATTACAATAGTACAACCTTGAATCCGATCGCACAATATTACACTGTTCAATACTGTAAAACTGAAACGAAGCTGTTCTGCTTGAAAAGGGCACCATTTTCTTCTTATTCATATTTATATCGATTCTTTTCTTTAAAAAACTTAAGTAATTACGTGTTTACTTTTTTAATATCCTATTTTGCTGTTTCGAATTATTTTACTAAAGTAGGTAAAGCTTCATTATTTTATGTTTATAAATATTCCTTACGTTGACGGAACTCTCTTAAATTGTTAACACGGAATGCTCAGGTGCCCCTCCTTCAAATTGAAAACTCTCCATTTCAAAGTCGCAAGTTTACCATAAAAGTAACTTTTATTGATTATGGTACCATTTATTTCTTGTATATTTATATTATTATATATATAACATTTTCTCTTTGTAAGGAAACATCATTTTGTTGGTCACTCTTGGAATGGAAATAAATTAAAAATATATTTTCGCGAAAATTATCTTTACTTTCATCATATTTTGCTTAGGGTAAAATTTTTGAGTATCAAAACCTATCTTTTTACAACCCCCTCCTTTTTATAACCTATCATACTTTCATCAACCACAGTCCATTTTCTGTAGACTGTTTTTGAACCCAGTCAACGACGGGCACTTTTGCTAGTATATATATATATATATATATATATATATATATATATATATATATATATATATATATATATATATGTATTCGTGATGGAATGATTCGAATATTTTTTCCGATTCTGATAGAACTACTGATTCTGTTCTAAATTCTCGATTTCGATACAATTACCGATTCCGATTCTTTTAAATTTCTAAACCTATAATTGATTTTTAGGGCGGAGAACCGCAAAAATCATTAAAACTGTACGCATAATTTCCTAACCTGGAAATACACTTATGGAGATGATCTATAGATGTTAGTTTTACTGGCAGTTTAAAATCAATAAATATTTATCATTTCATCATTAATACGACCCATAGAAAATCAAGTTTTAACCAAAAACAAACAAATAAAAACAATGAAAAGAATCGTTTTTGGTATCGAAAAATAGGCACAATTTTTTCGATTCCGATATAGTTTCCTATACTCCAAAAAGTTCCGACTTTTTCGATTCCAGATTCTGATCCCAATTAAGACTTCCGGTTGCGCATGCGTACATAAACATAAACCCATAACAGCGTAAACAAATACACACAAATTTCTACTTTTGCAGAATTTGACCTGCGAACTGAAATATTACCGTTATTATTTAGAAATTATTATTTAACTTGGGACGGGTGGGGATGTTTTGCAACTATTCTGTATTACAACTATACTGTCACAATTTTATTACAAATAAATCAACTTTGACCCGTTGCCAACTATAAGAGCATTTTCTAACGGCGATTTATCCACGTTCTTCCTTTTTTTGTTTTTAATTTATTCTCCATTTTTTTAATACACCTTTCTTAAAAACATTCATACATTTTCTTCTACACTACCAACATAAATAAATAACCCCGAAAATATGTTTTTTTACAAATAAATAATCAACATAATAAAACGTATTGTTTTACTGTGTACGTTTTCAGCGTCCCAATTGTTTTTTATCGTGTTTAAATTATCAAAATAAACAATTGTTAATACTTTCTACTTTTTTAAATATATTTATTTTTTTACATCGTTCATTTCCACATTGTCTTATTTAGTTTTATTGACCTTATTATTAAAATAAATATTTGACCCAATGGGCCATGAATGTTTGTTTAAAATATATGAAAAAAGTTACATTTTATTTTCATTTTCTATTTAAAAAGCCATTGGGGAGAGTGTTTTTAAGTATTCTGCACTTTCAACTAACAATTTCATTTAAAATTTGAAGTTAACTTGAAGTATTACGGTATCTGTTCAGTTCATATTTACCCATAAATATAGCAAACCACTTATAATTCAATGGCTGTAAGTTTTTTTTCAAAAATAAACAATTATAAACAGAACGATTCATAGCAATCTATCTATATTCTTTTTTTCATTTTAATATACTTTCATAGAAATGTTTCTGTTATGTCACAAAAAACTATTTCCTTTACGTCACAAGTGTCACGCTTATACATTAATTCCATAGCTTATCTAACATACTGACCCAACGGGTCACGAGTAATCTAGTATATATATATATATATATATATATATATATATATATATATATATATATATATATATATATATATATATATATTGACAAGATACACCCGAAGAAAGTCAGAGGTTACATCGACCAAAACGTTGTGAAAATGGCACTTCAGATGAGAACAGTAGTTCGTTATATATATATATATATATATATATATATATATATATATATATATATATATATATATATAACGAACTACTGTTCTCATCTTAAGTGCCATTTTCACAACGTTTTGGTCGATGTAACCTCTGACTTTCTTCAGGTGTATCTTGTCAAACTATATAAAAAAAATAATAATAAATAAAAAATTGAATTGTAAAAGTAATATTTCCCTGAAGGTTTAAGGTTCAATTCTCAGTATGGGCGACCGAAAAATACAATCGCGAATAACTTAAGACTTCTATACAGGCATAGCTGATGGAAGAAGTACATGCTACCTCGTGACGTAACTAAAAGGTTCCGTTCGAAATTCCGTCATAATACCTGAGTTCGATAGAAATATTCCCAAGTTCGACAAGATACACCTGAAAAAGGCCGGAGGTTACATCGACCGAAACGTTGTAAAAATCACACTGAAGATGAGAACAGTAGTCGGTTGAAGACAAATAAGACGAATTACCACTCCTCATTTAAAAAATCCAGAAACATCATGTTTATATAAAACACTAGCAAGACCCCCCGGCATGGCCCGGTCATGAAATACGCTTAAATATGATATTTTTTATTAATGCGGCTTTCGTATTTATCATTATAATATATTAGAATCAATGCATAGTAAGATTTAAAAAGTAAAAAAAAAAAAAATGACTTGTGCGTACCACCGAGAATTGAAACCAAAACGTTTAGCTTACTATTTATTTTTTCCTTTGACGTTAATGCCCGAGCTATGGAGGCATGCTTGCTGTAAAGATAAAAATTAAAACATGAACCAATAGCTATTAAACTATGCAGGCATATTCGTAATGCCGTCGTTTGACCTTCACCTGGCAAATTCAATTTTTTTTAGTTTTCATACTTTTGCACCGATTTACCCCAGCTGCAACTCAAATATAAAGTTTCGAATGGGTTTGAATACCCTATATTGTAAGTTTCATATCTATAGATCAAAAACTGACAGAGGAGTTTGGTAGGCAAATTTTTTTAAACAAATATATATACGCATACATAAATATATATAGAAAGAGGTTTGCGTTTACTATAAACTTTTTACGCAAATATTATGCAAGTATAAATCATGTAGAATATCTGCATGAATATAATTACACGTAATAGTTAACTAAAGATGATCAGCCCATTTGAAAAATTAGTAGGGAATTAATTAAAATGAATCTTTAAAATAATATGCAGCTTAGCTAGATCTTTGCAGATAAATGCAGTTCCACGACCCATATATAACAATTTTATTTTAAATCAATAGGAAAGAGGGTTGGTTGGTTGTTTTTGTTTTACGGCGTATCAACCTTTTTCAGATTATTTAATGCCGAATCTAGTTATTTTGAGGAACGATTTTTAATGGAATATATATATATATATATATATATTTTAAGTCAGATTCTATTTAACCCATACTTGGGACCCTAACAGGTACTACCCCTCCGGGTCACAGTGGACCTGGGAGCAATGGCAATTAAAGAGTGGCTCCACACTCCCCAAGGCCCGCAAGCTGGGGCCTCACCATCGGATATAGTTTTAGGTCATATCCAGGACCAGGGGAAATGGGTTTTAATATGAATATCAATACACGTTTTTTTAAATATGAGTATATATAAAGAGAGAGAGAGAGAGAGAGAGAGAGAGAGAGAGAGAGAGAGAGAGAGAGAGAGAGAGAGAGAGAGAGAGAGAGAGTTAACTTGAAAGGAATCAATTTCTTGAAAATTGCTTAACGCTTTCACTTCCCTTTTCTGTCATTGCATCTCCCTTGTCTAACTTTCCCATTTCTAACCTAAAAATATACATAAAATCGATGTTATCTATTTTGCCCATACTTTTATATCATTCTCTTTTATTCTTCTATTCTGGCACGAAGCATTAAGCTTTGTGCCAGAATAGAAAAAAAAAAAAAAAAAAAGGATAGAAAAAAAGAAAAGAAAAAGTATTGGAAAGTTTTTTTTTCTAAAAATTAAACGTCTTGACATGCGTCATTTTTTCCCCTAATTTTTTATATTCGGTTTTCATTTTAATTAAATGACAGAACTCAAAGTAAGAACAGAGGTATATTGTTGCTTGACAGTATCCTTTAAGACTGAAACAGAAGATTTATTGTAGCGACTTATGGTAATAGTTTACCTAAATTTTATAAAATAATATTTTGCTCTTTTAACTGAACACTATCCACCTCGTTGAAATACAATGGATTTTAATTTTGCATATTTTTAACATGGAATATATATATATATATATATATATATATATATATATATATATATATATATATATATATATATATATGTGTGTGTGTGTGTGTGTGTGTGTGTGTGTGCGTGTGTCTATTATTATTATTATTATTATTATTATTATTATCATATGTGTGTGCATATGCAAAATTATCCTGGAATATATATATATATATATATATATATATATATATATATATATATATATATATATATATATATATATATATATATATATACACACTAGCAGTTCAGCCCGGCTTTTGCTCCGGCCCTATGTACTGTTCATAATTTTATGTGTATATATATATATATATATATATATATATATATATATATATATATATATATATATATATATATATATTAATTAAAAGTTTGACTCATGTCCAGGTAACATACATCTAAACTTTCAAGTGTTTGAACCCAAAATTGACGGAGGAGTTTGGTAAAGTATGGAAAGGTCGACTTTTTCGACTCTGACCTTTTGGCAGCCACCCCTCCTCAAAAGCTTGCTGCATGTCTAAATACCCTTTATGTAAAATTTCAAATGTTTATACTCATAATTAGCTTAATAGTTTGCTAGAGGTCGCAAAGGTCAAATCTTCTGAACATTAACACAAAATTTCGGCCCCCCACACACAAGAAAAAAAAAACGATTAAAAAAGCTTGCTCTATATCTGCATACACTGTATGTAAATTTTCAAATGTTTAGACTAAAAGTTGGCCGAGTAATTTGGTAGAGACCGCAGAGGTCAATTTTTTAAAAAACTTTGACCCCAAATTTGTACCCCTTAATATTTATTGTTTTGGGCTCAAATCATATTAAAATTTTTTTTATCCATGTTCAAGTAAACTATTTCTAAAATTTCAAGTTTCGACCCAAAATTGTCGGAGGAGTTTGGTAGAGTTTTCAAAGCGCATATCGTTGAACTTTGACTCATTGACAGCCAATTTTCTGACCGAAAACCGATTAAAAAGATTTTCCCAAATCTCAAAACCATTTATGTCAAATATCGAGTCTGTAGACTGAAAATTTACGGAGTAATTTGGTAGAGAAATGTACACACACACAGATAATTTCATTTTTATATAAAATCCTCTAGTTCGGCAATCTGTAGCGAAAGAAAAGCTAAGCTGTGGTCGGCTATAGTCGGGGGCGACCCGAATGCCCCATTTTCATAAGTTAATAAACCGACGTGTAGGGGAAAGTGCCACTCCATTTATAGGATTACGCCATTCTCACTTGATCCTCCCCTCATAATGCTGAATGTTTAGCAAGTATGTTTTTTTTTAAAACCCTTTGGTATTTATTTATTTATTTTTTAATCATGTTCACTCCAAACAAGGCATATCGCCACTTGGACGTAAAAGGCTACTATTTAGGACCATGTCTAGGAAATAGTAACACGATATTATTTAAATGATTTCAAGTTGTGAATGAGTCTACAATTGTGAAACGGGCGAAGCCATTTAGTAGGGAATGTGTATTATTTGGAGTTTTCAGACTACTATTCTACTCAGGTATCTTTCTATGGAACTCGACAATCCGGATGGAATATTGTACTGAACCTTAATTTCATCCACAAGAGGAGAATGTTCTCATTCCATCAGACATGACCGGGTAGAAGTCTTAAATAGATCGCAAATACATTTTTAGCATCACCCGCATTAATGATTGAATCGTCAACCCCTAGAAAATTTGCCTAACTCTTCCCTCTACCTTCTTCTTCTTCTTCTTCTTCTTCTTCTTCTTCTTCTTCTTCTTCTTCTTCTTCTTCTTACTAATATTCATTATCTTTGTTTCCTACTTCTCCGTTCAACCATAAGACCTACAATGTGTAAAAGAATTCTGTTTTCTTCCCTCTGTTTTTTGTTTTTTATTACTATCGCCTATTTTAATTCACTCTAGCACCTGGACGACATTTTTATCCCCCACTTATTTTTTTGTTGTGTTATTGTCAGTATAAAATCACAGTTCCATTCACACAATACATTCTTCGATTTGAAAATGCATTTTTCAGATACTTCACAAGAGTCTTCGCCATTATTCTGCGTCTTTGAAACATTATTCCACTCGAGTGCCAAAAAAAATTAAGAAGAAGAGCAAAAATATTTTATTTTTATTTGTATTAAGAAACAGGAAAAAAAGTTTGTCATTTAATTTCTTTTTAACAAAACTCGCATACATGTTTTTAGAGATTCCACTCGAATGAAAAATGCGGAATGACATTTTTATGGGGGAAAAAGTATATATATATATATATATATATATATATATATATATATATATATATATATATATATATATATCTGTGGAAATATCTTTTTTAATTATATTTCACCTTTTATTTATACCAATCCTTAATTTATGCAGCTCAGTGTGATTACAGAGCATAGCAAATAAATGACGAAAATCTATATTCCCAATTGTAAGATGGTCAACATCTTCAAATTTGGAATATAGACTTTGTCATTTATTCATTTATATATATATATATATATATATATATATATATATATATATATATATATATATATATATATATATATATATACTAGAAAAATACCCGTCGTTGACTGGATTCAAAAATAGCCTACAGAAAAGGGACTCTGATTTATGAAAGTATAATAGGTTATGAAAAGGAAGGGTTGTAAAGAGATAGCTTCGAATTTGGGGGTATCAAAACCAAAGCAAAATATGATGAAAGTAAAAATAAAATAGATAAACCCCATAATTTATTATACCATACCTGTTCACACTGAAACACTTATCACAATATTCTGTGGATCTATATTAAAAAACCTTGTTAAACTTTATGACATATTTCCATTCTATGGAGGTCAGGCGCGAACGAACACCTCATAATTTTATTATACGATATTTCTTCAAACTGACACATAATTATCAAAGTATACTTATGCAGATAGATATGAAAAGATTTTATTGAAGTTTGTGCCTATTTCCATTCTATGGAGGCCAGGCGCGAACGCAGACCCGACAATTTTATTATACCATCCCTATTTAAATTAAAACATACTTATCAAAGTATTATTATGTACATCTATATCAAAAACACTAGTAAACGTTTTTTTTTTAAATTTTTAAATTTTTTATTTCCATACTTTGTGGACCAGGTGCGTACGCAGACCCCACAATTTTAATGAATCATCATTATGCCAGATCAAACATACCCATTCCTTTGTCTCGATAATCTTCTATCATTATATGTGATCAATTTTCTATAATAGTCAACCATATAGGAGCTTATTCGTGACCAGACACACACACACAGACGTTCAGCTTTATATATATATATATATATATATATATATATATATATATATATATATATATATATATATATATATATATATATATATATAATTTTAGGTTGCTACTTTTCAGAAGTAGGGTAACCAATGAAATATAACGAGGTTTATACAAGAGTTCTCAATACGGAAGTAGAGCAAGTTACATTTTCAATTTGTCTTTACATTAGCAGTAATTTTTTGTTACACACTCATGAGCATGTTTCGGTCTTCTAGTGTTTAGTTACTAGAGACTTTTTCAGGCAACAAACGCTTATTTATGAAAGCGGAATTCTGAATGCAAACCGAAAATCAACTTTCAGCAAAAGAAGGCCGTTTTTTTTATTAAGGGTCATGGGGTGATGGTGCGGAGAACATGGTTAATTTGTTAGTTTTTGAATTGGATATATATATATATATATATATATATATATATATATATATATATATATATATATATATATATTTTTATTTATTTATTTATTTTATTGTTGTTGCACAGATTCGACCGAGAAATAAAGATGACAATTTGAAAAATCGAAAAAGTAAAAAAAAAAGCTCATTAAGCAAAAACATTCCCCGTTATTCAACAATACTTATATGAATATATGTGTGGGTATATATATATATATATATATATATATATATATATATATATATATATATATATATATATATATATATATTTATTTATTTATTTTATTGTTGTTGCACAGATTCGACCGAGAAATAAAGATGACAATTTGAAAAATCGAAAAAGTAAAAAAAAAAGCTCATTAAGCAAAAACATTCCCCGTTATTCAACAATACTTATATGAATATATGTGTGGGTATATATATATATATATATATATATATATATATATATATATATATATATATATATATATATACCCACACTTTCATATCTTGTATGTATATTTACTTAAATTTTACTATATGAATTTACTTACTTTTTTTTCCTGAAATTGCAGATACCGGTCATCTTCTCCACTTAAATTATTTTTATTTTTTATTTTTATTTTTATTTTACTTTATTTTATATTATATATTATATTTTATATTTTATTTTTTATTATAGTTCATTTATTTATTTATTTATTCTTTATTTTCTATTTATTTATTATATATTTATTTATTTATTTTTATTTTCCTTTTAATGTCGTTTAACAACTCTTGCTGACATTTTTTTAAGTGATGACCTGTACATTTCAGTTGACCTATATTATTTTGCCCTATATATTTTCGCGCCTTTAACATTTCCTGTCTGTGTCATCTTGACTTTTGTTTCCCTTTATTTTATATTTTATATTTAACTTTATCATTTTTTTCTCCTTGCTCTTCCCAGATTTTTTTTTATTTATAGTTATGTCTCGGAAGTAGAGTGAAAAACACATCTTATTTTTCTTTTATTAATATTATTTTTTTCCTTGTACACATTTTTGTGAATTATTCCATGGATTTCTGCCTTTGGATTATTATGAACCGTCTTCTTCCAATTACGGGATTTCCTTGGATTTTACTTGTACAAATGGAAATTCTTTTAACTTTCTTGAAGTTTTACATTTGGATTTTACCGTCACTGGATTTTTTATCTTCCACCAGACTATCCATTAATGTGTAATCACCCTTTTCTTTACTATATTCCCTCTGCTTAACTTATTTTGTTTTCAAGTAAGATCTTTGACTTACTTGTTGTTTCATCAAATACTTCTGCATGCAAAATCCGATCCCGCATTTTGCTAATTCCTACCCTCTGATGAGAAGGAGAGTATTTCTTCGAAATTCCGCGGATTAAGGACTATCCATTTATCTAGTGTTTCCTTTTCAGATTAAATATGTTTTTAACTCATTTCAAAGTGTTTTTTAACATATTTCATTAACTGTTTGCTCATATTATAAGCTCTATTCCGATTTGGTTTTATCGAGCTTTTATATCTGGCTGAGATAATTTTATAAATATTAATTCTTTAATATTTATAATTTACTTTAATTTTACCATCTTGGATCATTTTGGTAAATTCAATTGTAATTTTCATTTTATATATATATATATATATATATATATATATATATATATATATATATATATATATATATATATATATATAACACGGAAAATTACATTGTCGATGCAATAATTTATTTCAACCTTATGGTATTTTCAAGCATCTAAACTAGACAATTACATTTTGGATACTGAAATAAAGAAAGAAAAAGAATCGGGTCCCGACCGTCAAAAACCAGAGGGGGTGGTAGTGGCAATCCACTTAATACATTTTATAGAGAGGGTGGGAATTAAGTTAGTAGGGGAGGGCTTTTTTAAAAAAAACAAACAGAAAGAACATTATGACACTTTACGACTGTCCGGTAACCCGACGTAACAACAGACACACACACACACCCACACACACGCACATACACAAACACACACACACACACACACACACACAAACACCTAAATATGCACGTTCTTACCCGTAAATGACTTGACACGCGTTTACTAACCTAGGAAGAAGAGGGAGAAATATACGGATATAGAGAGAAGGAAATAAATAAACTGACAATCGGCTGCGCGTAAGGGAAATAGAAGAAGAAAGAAAAAAAGAAGGAAGAGAGTGACCATCCGCTGCCTGTCATATGGTTTAATTTAGTCTAGACTCTCACAGAAAAAGATTATACGCGCGTCATGGAGTTAAGAGTCATGGAAAATAATTATATTAAAAGAATTATAAAAAAAAAATTATATACAAAGTTTTAAAAACTATCTGTATGTTTTCATGTTAAAATTAGTTTGGAATAAATATTATCTTATAATACGTTTAAATTTTCTATATTGTATTAGTAATATAGTACTATGAATTCAAAAATTGTTTCTTATGTAGTTAATATTTTAGTATTTTTATGTAATTAATTTTATTGGTGATTATAGCGGTCGTTATTATTTTGCTCACTAATATTTCACTTCCTAATTGATTAAGATGCAGAAAATTGCATTATTAGTCGCCCTCAATTCCATAGGACGTATTTAGTTTCGGTTAATATATACTTTTATAAGTGGAGAAGAATATATTAACATTATCTGGAGTGGAAAGAAAAGGCAGTCTTCTCGGTTGAAATTCAGAGGTAAGAAGCAACAAGGCAGGGGAACACGAAAACAGGGCTACGACGATTTCACATGACGATACGAACTCTCGGAAGGGGCTACGATATAAAAATAGTGAAGATTGCACCCCAATTTTTGTTAATTTAAAAGCAATGTTTACCACAAGCAAACGGGCAGAAAAGAACGAAAATTAACAGAAAAATTAAAAAAAAAAGAAAGAAAAAAAAGCTCGTACAGAAGAGTAAACAAAAACAAAATTCAAGCTTGAAAAAGAAAAAGCAGAAAAATAGAAGTCACCCTGCCAAAAAATGTTCAAAACACGCCAAGCTACAACCACTACCAACCATTTATTATACCCTCTTTCCTTTCTAAAACTAAACGATGTTCCATTAACAAAATTTATTACCTGAAACTGTTCTCCTGTGGAATTCTATACCGTGCGACTACTTTCCAGCTGACTACAAAATAATAGTTTTCAAGTCCTATGTAAACAAGTTCTTGTTTATAAAATAAAATAATCAAACTCTACTCAGTTTCAACCGTTATGGTATTGTCTAACTGACCTTCTGGCACTCATTAACACTCGAGTCGCTTTCGAACCTTGATAAGTGGTGATTTCTGTGTAATATATATACGTCCTCTTTGAACTAATGCTCCCTATCTAAATATAATCTGACAAATGCAAACCATCTTAACCCTTAAATCGTAGCATTGACCCCAGCCTTTTAACCGTTTTCTTATTATCTTCTCTTTAAAATCTTAATCTTTCTGATTACCTCCCCTCCTCTTTATCTTTCTTTAGAAAATAATACTTAGTAGTTTAAAACAACAACCGCATCAACAAAAAATAACAAGCATGATTGCTGGCCTTTGATGCACAAAGATGTAACTTTTCCTAATCGCTCGAGGCTGGCAAAAGAAAAAACAACAACAAAAAAACAAAAAACGACAAAAAAAACAAAACTTTTTTTTCTATTTTATAAGTGACCCTTTTTTCTTTTGAATCCTTTAAGATTTTACTTCCGTTTCTCTTCCCACTATCCGTCTTTCTACCCCCCCCCCAATAAGGTTCCACACAAAAGCAAACTAAAATGGCCTGGTTCATTCATTAAAAAAAAAAAGACAAAAAGGAATACTGTGGTTGGGCAACTTCTTTTATGAAGTACTTCAACCTCTGCCGGCTTTTAAGACCAATGTAGAGCCCAGAACAAGAAACCCGTACACATTTAAAGGGCACGTGTCGCAGAGGTACCCACAGAGATAATCCGCGGGAGACAGCAGCAACCAGACCAAATAATAACTTTCCCTCACCACACCGGAAATCTGAACTTTTAAGCGAAACCGCTGTCCGGTGACGTCATATCATACAGTTGAATATATCAAAGGAATGATAAGCAATTTTTCCTATTTACATCTATCTATCTATCTATCTATCTATCTATCTATCTATCTATCTATCTATCTACCATCATCGTCATTATCATCATAATTTATTCACTGAAAGTTTTCACACTGGTCATCAACATTCGGCTATACGTACGTTCACATTTATCATACTTAAAGATTACGGAGTTCGACAAGATACACCTGAAAAAGAGCAGAGGTTACACCGGCCAAAGAGTTCTAAGAATAGTACGCAAGTTAAGAGCAGTAGTCCGAATAACCCAACTAGTACACGATCTATCTAATTTCCGCCATTTTTTTATTTGTATTTTTTTCTAATTTTTTGTAAAATTTTGAATCTTTTCTTTTCAAGTTTTTTTCAAGGAAGTTACCAATTATTAAGGTCTGAAAGCCACTCAAGAATAAGAGTTAGTGAATCTAAAGGTGTCACCGAGACAACAACGTAATGATCGCTCGTGGTGGAAATTTGGTATAATTTGATTATTCTTCAGTTTAACAAGAACTTGTTTACATGGGAATTGAGGACGACCGTTTTATAGTTAGCTGGAAAGCTGGTCAGTTGAACAAAGGTAGACAATTCTAGGAAAGAAACTTTGTTCATGGAATCTGCATTTAGATTTAGGCACAGATAGAGAGTTGGGGAAATTGTTGATAGTGGTTGTAGCTAGAGGAGTGTTTTGTGAAAGTTTGGTAGAATGAACCATAGATTGGAGCTCAGACGAGTATTTGCCATGAAAATAGCGATAAAGCAGAAACAGATTCGGAACGTTTGTTATGTGAAAAAAGGGGTTACAAGTAGAAGACAAGAGCATCACCTACTAGGTTTCGAAACCCGCTTTGAATTCTATCACGCAAAAGAGGGTGCTTCGAGCCAGTCCTTCCTATTTTAGAACGAATTTTACTCTTGTACAGGTAGAGGATTGCGCCGGTGATGAGATACCTTCTGGAGCGGTAGAATGACGCAACTATATTTTTACAACGATTTTGGCAACCGATTTGATGTAAGCTAACATCTTCAGGCAAGCTTATCTAAACAGAGTGCTTTTTAGAGACGAGAACAATTCATAATACATATGTTTTTGCAAGTCATCGTATCGGTTGGATTGACTTTGCCTAATTTTAACGTTCCGAACTTCCGGTCGCGCCATAGGGCATTGGTAAGACGCCAGATTTTCTTTTACTTTATTTTTCCGCCTTTGCGTCACGGGTTCGAGCCTGCCTGCCTGCCTGCCTACTACCACACTTTTTTGTTTTGCTCAACACACACCTCCATACACCCAGGCAACGCCGGGCACCCAGGCTAGTCATTAATATGAGATTCAGAACAACGGCTTCCAAGAAAGAACCGAGAGGATTGGATGAAAGAAAGGTAGTTGGATACCCTACAATAAGAAATGTATTTATTTATTTATCTATATTCATCCCAAACAAGGTACACCGTCACGTGACATAATGTTGTATAATCGTTTATATAATGTATTCATACATTTACGAGTATATATGAAAAAGTCTGTTTTCTGTTTGAACCTGTGGTATATTTAATTGTCTGTAAGATGTTAAGTATATATATATATATATATATATATATATATATATATATATATATATATATATATATATATATATATATATATATATGAAGGGCATATGTGATCGTCCAGTGATGAGTGTATAAATAGAACAGAACATATGACATTTATGATAGACGGTCTTTACAATAATAGGGGGCCGATACAGTTCTCTTTGGGGGATTAACACCGGCCAATAGGGAAACATAATCATCCATTTTTTTTACATGGTAGTCACCACTTATCAAGGGCCAGAGGCCACTCGGGGATAAGGGTTATTGCGTGTACAGTAATCAATGGGAAAATATCGTAGTAATCGTTAGTAATGGAGATTTTATAAAGTGGATTACTTAAGGAGGTGGTTTATCAAGAATTTGTTTATGTTGGACTTGAAGACATCCAAGTTGTAGTCAGGTGGGAAACAGGCTAACGGAAGAGTTCCACAGCCGTGCACTTCTAAGAAAGAAGCTTTGGTCATGGAATCTACGTTTTGATTTAAGCACAGATAAAGAGTGGGGAAAATTATTGACAGTGGTTTCAGCTAGACGGGTGTTTTTCGTGAAAGATTTACAAAAGCAGGCCAGAGATTGGAGCTCACACGAGCACTTGCCATGGAAATACCGATAAAACAAAGACAGTTTCGCAACGTCCCTCCTGTGGGAGAGAGGTTGCAGGGAAGAGAAAAGGGTATTCCCTACTGGGCTACGATGTCTATTTTACACTCTGCCAAGGCAGGATAGGCTGTTTTTAGCAGCCCGTGGCCAGATATGGCAGCAGTACTCCATCCTTGGACGTACTTTGCTTTTATCTTGATTATTTGCCGATGTTCCCACATTGGAAAATTTAACGCTGATTGTAGATTTTCACATCTAAACTATCAACATTGGTTATCAGAGTTTAGTATCATATTATAAATGCTCGATTATAATACAATTGACATATCCTTTTTTTTACAAGGAAATCACTACTTATCAAGGCCCAAAGGCCACTTAAGGATAAGAGTTACAGAGTGTACAGTGGTCAAAAGCACAATATCATAATAATCGTTAAAAGTGTAAATTCGGTAAAATTGGATTATATAAGGAGAACGCTCATCAAGAACTTGTTCACGTTGGACTTGAAGACGGCCATATTGTAGTCAGCTCGAAAGCAGGTAAACAGAAGACAGTTCCACAGGTGTGCAATTCTAAAAAAGGAAGCTTTGTTCATGGAATCTACGATTAGGTTTAGGCACCGATAAAGAGTGGGGGAAATTATTAATAGCGTTTTTAGCCAAACGAGTGTTTCTCGTGAATGTTTGGCGAAGGGGGGCGATAGATTGGAGCTCAAACGAGCACTTACCATGAAAATAACGATAAAATAGAGACAGGCTTGCAACGTCTCTTCTATGAGAAAGAGGTTGCAGGTAAGAGAAAAGGGCATCCTCTACTAGGCTACTAAGTCTATTCTAAACCCTGTCAAGGCAAGATTAGCTCTTCCTAGCAGCTCCTCCCCAGATGTGACAGCAATACTCCATCCTTGGACGTACCTGGCTCTTATATAGGTAGAGAATTGCATCAGCAGGTAGATATCTGCTGGATCGACGGATCTGTAGGCGAACTAAAGTTTGTCATTCAGGCATTTAGCTATGAACTTAAATTTTACAATGAACCTAATCGTAACATGGTGTTTGTATTTGTGGCTCTATGTCAAAGGCACATTTAATAAGTACGGATAATAGTGTAGTGTCTGTTCGCTCTTAGATTGCGATACTTCTAGGCATTTCCTCTTCATAGAAATGTTGCATCTATTCTGATACTATATATCTTCATATCTTCTTCAGTCAGTGAGAAAAATGTTTCTGATGTAATTTTTAGTTTTGTTCCCATCGACTATGCCCCATTGGTGTGGAGGTGGATTGGCTTTACATTCTAAATCGACCTTGTGTTGAACATTGTCCTCGCGGGAAGGGAAATAAATAGGGACAAGTATAAAAGACAATGTTCGGTATTTTTTACGACTTGCCCCAGCGTAATATAAACACCCCCAACCACCTCACGTTAAGAACGGTTTTCGGAATAATTCATCAACCTCTCCATGTTAAGAACGGATTTCGAGGTTGGGGGGGTGTTTATTTAGGAAGCTGTTCTTTACATGGGGAGGTTGGGGTGTTTATAATACGCTGGGGCACGTCGTAAAAATTTACCCTATGTTCCTATTTAATTCCCCTCCCCACACCAAAGGCATAGTAAGATACAAGGTGAGGTTTTTAAAGGCGCATTCTGAGTTGGGACAAAAATAATTACGTGTTTTATCTTATTATTCGGACTACTGTTCCCATTTTGGATGTTATCACAATTTTTCACCATTTTCAGGTGAATCTTGTCAAATCCGGGAATTTTTCTGTCAAACTCGGAACCTGTATAGAATTTTGAAAGATTGATCTAATCCACGAAGGGTAGTTTGCTCTCATTTCGTTAACCATGACTAGGTAAAAGCCTAAATTAAATCGAAATTGTATTCTTAATATCGCCTAGAAGATCGAGTCACTATTTTTTTTGCTAAGAGTAAAAGCCATCAGTTACCTAGGCCTAAACGCCACTCGAGGATCAAAAGTAGCTGGCGAGGCAACATCGTGGTTGTTGATAATGATGGTGGAAGTTTATTCAAAATTATTTAAGTGGACAGCTGAACAAAAATTACGTTCACATTGGGCTAGAAAAAGACAATGTTGCAGTCAACTGGGAAGCAGCCTGCAGCATTGTGTTCCACAGACGGATAATTCTAGGAAAGAAACTTTACTCCTGGAAGTTTTGCTTGATTTTAGGCATAAAAACTTATTTATAACTTAGCACTTATATCCGTGACGCCATTTATTTATAACTTAGCACTTATATCCGTGACGCCACATGTCCTTGCTGAACGTAAGGTGAAAAGTAGTGTCAAAACAGATAGTACACTTTAGCTGTAAACTAAAATTTATTATTTATTATTTATTCTGTCTATTTCAACGTGAAATTTTATATGTGTAAAATAGAACGTATTTAAAAAAAAAAATTCTCCGTAAAATAACTTTCTAAAAGTAGACTTCCTGTTTATTGACGTAACATGTATGTATTTTTTTTGCGTGAAAAAGGTTTCAATTTTGGAAAGAGAAATTAATTTTTCTTTTCATTTTAAATACAATAAAAAAAAAATGGGGAAACATAGGAGATATAGAAAGTTTTACAATGGAAGAGTTACCTAACCCTTGACATTTGAACGTGTTTTATTTTTTAAACGATCCGGGTACTTTTGGCCGTTGGCGATTTCGTACGCCAGTCAGATTCGGTTGTGAAGCAGTATATCTCTTTTGTTGTTATTCTCGTCCATCCCGAAAAGATAGGGGTAGGGCGCACCACTGATTAGGTTCTTCGGTAGCATATGTGTTTCCCCCGGTCGCCGCTGTGGGAGCCCAACAAAGACTAGCGGAAAACATGTGGGTTTTTCGATAACCCACGAGGCTCAGTCAGTTTGTCACTGGTGGGGCAGTGTTCCTATCGCCATGACACATGCCGAAGTTGCTCCACTAAGAAGATACCCCGTGGCTTGAAGAGGCTCTTGCCTAGGCAGCGGATAAAGAGCCTGGGGGTCATTCGTGGACGATGGGAATCGGCCAGCAGAACAGCCGGTTGAAGAATAGAACGCCGATACGCATGCGTGCGGTGGACAAAAGCGGATATGTCACCAAAGAGGGAAAATAAAGCACAATCCAGAATGTCGGAAAAATGATTAAAATAAATAAATAAAAATGTCAGACGAAGGAAATAATAAAAATCTAATTAAAAAATTGTCGCTAAACAAACCAACATTCTCACATACATACATACATACACACATACATACATACATACATACATACATACATACATACATAGGTACGTACGTACGTACGTACACGGTGATCGTCACTTCTTGACGGAAGAAGACCACCTTTCCTTTGCTTTATTGTTGATTTATTATCGATTTCCCTGTACTTCTTAAAGCATTCTTTTGTTTTTGTTATTCTATTTAATACGTTTTATAATTTTTTGTTTGTTTATTTTATATATATACATTTATACACATACATATATACAGGTGGAGATGCGATCAAGATGCATTTTCTATTTTCTGTAGGAACGAAGGTGGTTGTTCAGATGAGCTAATTTTGAATCTGAGCATGAAAACCCTTGCTACGTCTAACCACACCGAAGTGACGCGTTACGACACCTTTTTTTTGGTCTGATGAAGTGTTATCCTTGAATTGGGATTCCACTGAAACATGTATGCACATGTGTAACCAATAATTTTTGTATAATAAACAGGCTATAAACCAGTTCTGTCATGCTTTGAGCACTCTTTAATAATCACGCAAGTCTCATTCGATTTACATCTAGGAAACCAATGGACACAACTAGTATGTATACATCCCGTTGCCCGGGATTGAATGATGATCAACGATGCTTCACACTCCCACATTTTTATTTACATTGAAATCGGTGAAATCGACCAGTTTCCAATCAAATCAATTAAGTTCCTGCTCTAGCTGGGGATCAATCGCGGTGCACCGGGAGGAAGCTTCACATACCTCACCACAGTGACTTACTCTACAATAAATTGTAGTCTATATTGCATTGTAGAGAACCTGCTGTTGATTTTATATACATGTAAATGTATGCATTTCTCTCTCTCTTTCTCTCTCTCTCACTGTCTCTCCCTCTCTTTCTCTCTCTCTATACACACACACAATATATATATATATATATATATATATATATATATATATATATATATATATATATATATATATGTAACGCAATCATGAATGGAAGACTTAAATTCATGATTAAAACGTTTAAAATAAAGTTAACGGGGTGAAGAGAAGAAAAGAAAAAATATGGGGCTAACCGACTGATCTTCGAGTATTATAACGTTGCTGTATTTAAATCGCTTTCCCCCAATTTTCCCCCATACATAACGTAACGCGACGTGATTTTGTTTGTACATATTTTCGATTCCCATTCGTGATTTTTTTTCTCCGAAACAAATTCCTCGATACAGATTTGATAAAGCGAGGGCGAAACCGATCAGCTGACACCCCCATTTTTTTCTTCTCTTCTCTTCGCCCCGTTAACTTTATTTTAAACGTTGACTTTATTTGAAATATTTTTAATCGTGAATTTAAGTCTTCCCTTCACGATTGCGTTGTATAAATTTTGTACCCCTCAAAGAATATATATATATATATATATATATATATACATACATATATACATATATATATATGTATATACATACATATATACATATATATATACGTATATATATATATGTACATACATACATACATATATATATATACATGCATATATATATATATAAATATATATATATACGTAAGAACAAGTAGTTAATAAAACATGTTAAAAAAAACTTTCAAAAAGGGTTAAAAACGAATTTAATTTTAAAAAGGGAACACTAAATAAGTGGACAGTCCTTAATCCGCGGAGTTTCGAAGAAATACTTTCCTTCTCATCAGAGGGCAGGATTTAGCAAAATGCAGGATCGGATTTTGCTTGCAAAAGTATTTGATGAAACTGCAAGTAAGTCATAGATCTTACTTGATAGCAAAAAATTAAGCAGAGGGAATGGAGTTAATAAAAAAGTGATTTCACGTAAATGGTGACGGGTAAAGCATCCAATGACGGTAAAATCAAAAAATGCAAAATCCAAGAAAGTTAGTTAAATTTCCATTTGCACAAGTAAAATCCAACGGAATCGCGTAATTGGAAGATGATCCAAAGTAATCCAAAAGGCAGAAATCCGTGGAATAATTCACAAATAGGTACAAGGAAAAGGGAATGAAATTCAATAATATTATTAAAAGAAAGATAAAATGTGCGTAAAAAAGACATGGAAGAAATATAAAACTCGACTCTCGGAGCGAGGCTTAATTAATATATATATATATATATATATATATATATATATATATATATATATATATATATATATATATATAACGGTTTCAAGTAAATTTTAAAATGCAAAAATCAAGTCTCATGGTTCAATTGTGCTCTAAACAGTAACATTCATTGAATACTGTTGAATTTATACGCCTGGCCTTTTTGCTTCTTCGGTGATAACGATTTGAGTTTAAGTTTAAAATGAAATAAGTTAAGGATCATGGTTCAGTTGTGCTATAAACAAAAACATTCATTTTGAACGCGCTTCTGTCATATTAAGGAACATATTGTTGATTTGATATACTGTGCCTTTCTGCTTGTGTGGCAATAAAACTTGTCGAATGCACTTGTAATATGAAGTACCTGTTCTCATATGTATTTATCGATTTTCGACACTTATCATTACATTTCGATACACATACTATCTAACAACATTGTCAGATACATAAAGTTCATTTGTGTGAAGTTTCATGAAAATCCACCCAACCGGTGCGGAGTCTATAGGGAACTCTCTCTCTCTCTCTCTTACACACACACATACACACATACAGAGTTCTTTATATATATTTATATATATATATATATATATATATATATATATTATGAGGAATAATTTGCTCGGTGGACTAATCCGTAAAAATATAAAAAATAAAAAAATAATAATGATAATGTCGTTCATCAAATTCCATATGTGCTTATTTACAGTATCATGCCAGCTAATATTTGGGCTTGACGATGAATGCTCTGGAAAAGTCACTTCTGATTAATGTTTAGTTTTATAATATGCAAACGAAGAAATAATTTGCAGCGATTTTAAATGGTGCCTCTGTTTTTATCATAATTTGAAATCATTGATAAGAAAAAATTAAAACAAAATGGTGAGGTACACCCGGGCTTGAACAGTGGGATCATTCGAGTTGTAGTCGAATACTATACCACTGAGCTATATGTCCAGATGACAGTAAATCTGTTTTTTCTTTTAGAACAAATGATTTTCTGAGATTTTATAATCTTACTTGGCCGGTGTTATGTAAAACGTTCTCCCCTGCAAAAATTATTCTTTCTTTCACTGTATGATGTGTTGGCATAGATGGTAGTGTCGTCAGCATAAATGTTTATGAATGATGTAAGGATGTGATTTGGGAGATCATTGATATAAGTCAGGAAGAGAGTTTGGCCCAGGATGGACCGCTGAGGGACTCCAGCATTAATACTGTGAGCTTTTGATTTCTGCCCATCAGCCACTACTCTTATGAACCTATCAGAGAGAAATGGTTTAATAATTGAGAAGACATTTCCAGCTATATAGTAGCTGGAGATATTGTGAAGCAGCCTTTGAGATTTGAAAAACAAATCACTCGACCGCCGGTCGAGTGTGAGGTAAAATTTACTCGCCCCCAAATATGTTTACTCGTCCGACTTTGTCTTTGTTTCAGTCAATAATAGTAAATAATTTTACAACAAATGAAGAAATTATTATAATCCTCTTTGATATAATTTCGAATAGTTTAAATCATTATAAGTACACGTTTTGTCAATTTGAAAAAAATACATAAAGAGACCAAAAGTGAAAGAAAGAAAACAAAATCAACGCATCGATTTTTTTAAAATTTGGTTACAAATGTATATTACAGATAGCTAGAATTACAAAAAATACTCTTTCTTTAAAAATCCGCACGTGTATAAAAAAATGGTGGGCGGAGATTTCAGGCCACGGAGATCTCGTACCAGGAGAATAAAGAAGAAGAAAAAAAACTTTAATTGAATGATTTTTCGGCCAACACATTTTTTCAACACCCATGAATATTGAAAAATGTTACATGATAAAAGGACTGTCCCCTTTTCATGTAAGTAAAAAAATAAAATAGGGAATTAGTTAAATGTAAATATGAAATAGGATAGTCAAGGATTCGAACTTGCGAAGCTAGATTTGGAATTGAAAATTCCAATCATAAGTTAAAATAAATACAGAATGTTATTGAAATAAGGAATTGCAATTGTTTAGCTTACATATCTGTATATGGAAAAGGAATGTAATAATGAAATTTGTTTCTGTGAAAATTAAAAAAAAGGACTTTAATTGTCAATTGAAATTGTAAACATGTTATTTGAAAAATAGATTACTAACTCAGAGTCATATCAAGTTTGGCAACGTGATGCATGTTATCTAACCATCTTTATGAGCACATGTTTAATCATGCGATGACGTGACGAGTTCTCAATATAGGAGAAAGTTCGAAGTTAGTTAGGGGGAGTTAGATCAGTCAGATCAGAGGAGCAGAGAGGTTCAGACCGATTCTCGGCACCCTCTGGAAGCGAGGGGGGTTTAGAAATAACCATGTAACAACTTTGATTCCTTGAAATACAAAATCATGTCCGACCGATCGAAGAAGAAATAAACGTATCATCATGTGGTTTGTATCTGCGTCTTCTGTGTTCATCATTACAACGAGAAAGGTAACGTGTTTATATTATATGCACAACTGTCTAAACGTAAATGTCAAACGCACTATCTCTCGGTCTATCTATCAAGATATTCATAAATCTCATTGCGTATTATATATAAGAACTGCCTGTTATTTTATATATACCCTGTTTATGTCTCCAATATACTATCTCTTACAACATGAACATCTTAAGACATATGAACACTCAACACATGAACACTCCTAAGACTGTCTCTAGATATCACCCAAAGACTCTAATCTCTCTCACTAAGACTCTCCTAAAACGAACAACAACAACAACAACAACAACAACAACAACAACAACAACAACAACAACAACAACAACAACAACAACAACAACAACAATAACAACAACAATAATAATAATAATAATAATAATAATAATAATAATAATAATAATAATAATAATAATAATAATAATATACGTTCTAATAATAACACCATATGCAACAAAAAGACCTAAACCGTAGGTGTTGAAAAAATATGTTGGCCGAAAAATCATTCAATTAAAGTTTTTTCTTCTGTATTCTTAATAAAAATATCAACAAACTATTCTTCCGATACCCAAATTATGTCGTAAAATTTCATAAAAAAATTAAAATATCTAGCCTAAACCGTGGGTGTTGAAAAAAAAGTGTTACGAAATCTCGAAATCTTCGATATAAAAAGAATACCATTTAACTGAAATTAACTAGATTTCTTAGAAAATCGGCATGGTTTAATATCTTTTTAAAATTTAAACGGTCAATTTTTCTTTGTAATTTATGGGAAAAAAACTTTGATATAGAACAGAAATCGGTCTCTTTTGTTTCTATTAAAACAAAGAATTCACCTCGGAACAACATTCTAAAATTTAGAATATTATTTTTAAAATTGGGTATCGATGATTTTTTGAAAGTTGTGCAAAAAAAGAGCATGCAAATATCTGAATTTATATAATTGAGAAAAATATGATTACTTACTTGTTGTATAATTTAATTTTCGGTGCGTGCTTAACGGAATGATGCGTTTTTTCCTCTTTCAAATGTTCATCTTTACTTTTGTAAGCATGAAGTGTATGTAGTTGTAGCGTCGAAGAATTTTTTTCCCAAATGAATTTCAAAATCAGAGAGCTAAATGAAGGCGACATTTTGACTACACGCCGAATGTGTAAATTTGACCTCTTGTTGACCTTAAGCGTGACCACTCTTTTTTCAATACGATATTCCAACGGTCTCACAGCTAGAGATGAAAGAATTCACAAATGATGAGACATAGGTCATTGTAAGTCACCGCATATTTGAGAGTTGTAAAATAAATGAGTTTTTCCCGTTTCTTTATTTAAAGAAATTTTATCGACTGGCGGGCGAGTGATTTACGACTTTTAGTCGCCCCAAGAAATTTTCAATCGACTGTGGCGACCGGTCGTGTAAAGTCTCAAAGGCTGTTGTGAAGTAAACCTTTATGCCAAGAGCAATTGCTCTAGAGAGAAAGCCTCCGTCGAGAAATTCGCTAATCCCATGAGATATAACTGTAAGCACGTCTGCTGTAGATCTAACAGAACGGAAATCATGTTATTGCAGCTTTCATGTTACTTGCATCACACAAAACCCGCAATTTTATTTAAAATCATTTATGTTTTCAAACCGTTTTTGAAGATTTTGTGAAATTGTATTGATGAGCGGATAGAAAAATTCCGCCAGTCTGATGATCTGACTCATCTGCTGATTCGCATCTGAAAAGACACGTTTCTTTCTTCGCCTTGGTTCTCGATAGTCACAATCTACTTCAAGCTCATCAGCTAATTCTCTTGATTCAACTTCGACTACTGCAAGTCCATCTTGCCTGTTTTATGAAACGAATAACATACCAGCCTCGATGTGAAAAATCTGGTAATCAAGGCATATTAAATGATTCTGTAGCGCTTTACTTATAATGTTTATTTGAAACCGCAAGTCATACCAGTTAACCAAACAAACAAGAAAACGCCAACTCATGATTTTAACGGCAAAACCCTGACATTCCGTGCTGATAAATTTATCTCGACTATCGTTCTAATTCTTCGATCGCTTTTCAAATTTCTGTTGTCTGAAAACGCAACGACTAAACAGCTTAAAACATTTGCTTCCAATCTTGTGTTCGGAAGGCTGCAAGATGGACCAGGTGCTTCTTCAGAATAGCCCATCGCTTTATAGGCGTGGCAAATTAATTGTACATATGTTGCAGATAGTAAAAAAAAAAAGGAAATCGAAATAACTGATGACCTTGCAGCATCAGTAATTACCATATTAAGTCGATGACTGGCGCATAGCGTGTATATAACTTTTTTTATTGGTTTAAAAAAAAAAAAAACGCGCCTGAACGCCATAATTTTTTTTCTCGCTTGTTGGATCCGCTATCATCTTCCTGATTGCGACCGTCTTCTATAGCAATACCATACTTGGACGAAAAGTTGATCATGCAGTCCAAAGGGACTTAACCGTTTGTATCATACACAATGGAGAAACTCAACGAATTTTTTTTCACACAGGAATCACCACTTATCAAGACCCGGAGGCCACTCGAGGATAAGGGTTAATGGGTATAAATTAGTCAATGTCATTATAGCGTAGTAAACATAAGTAGTGGGAATTTTGTAAACTGGATTAATTAGGGGGACGGTTCATCAAAAACTTGTTTACATTGGGCTTGAGGACAATTAGCTTTGTTCATGAAATCTACATTTAGGTTTAGCCACAGATAAAGAGTGTGGGAAATTATTGATAGTGGTTTTGGCTAGATGAGTGTTTTTCGTGAAAGTTTGGCTAGGGGGGCCCATAGATTGAAGCTCAGGCGAGCACTTGCCATGAAAATAACGATAAAGCAGGGATAGGCTCGCAACGTCTCTTCTGTGGGAAAGAGATTGTAGGGAATCTACGAAGTCTATTTTGAACTCTGTCAAAGCAGGATAAGCTGCTTCTAGCAGCTCCTGTCCAGATGTAGCAACGGTACTCCATCATTGGCCGTACCTGGCATTTATATAGATAGAGAACTGCATCAGAAGCCAGATATCTACTGGAGAGGTAGATCTGTAGGCGAACTAATGTTTGGCATTCAGGCATTTAGCTGTGAACTTAAATTTTACAATGAACCTAATCGTAACATGGTGCTTGTATTTGTGGCTCTATATCAAAGGCACATTTAATTTTCCAGCGACCTTGGCAATGGATTTGATATATGTGCTCCATTTCAGATTGTCGAAACAAGAAGCATCCTCGAGATGAGAGTCATTTCAATTGATGCCAGATGGGCATCTGAGCGTTGATGATGTAAAGGTAGAAGCTTGGTTTACGATGCATTAAAAGTATCCAAAAATTTCTGCTCCACACCATTCTGTAAATACAACTCCTGAAAAACAATACTTAGTTGCTGTGTGTGATAGATACCAAGTATGCAATCTAGTACTATGCTATAATATTTTGATGCAAGAACTGTGGAAATTATTTTCTTTCGTATTGATATAGCAAGCAGGCCGATAATTTCGTTCTGAATGCGATTGATGAGATAATGATCACTCAGTTCATGGCTGTTAATGCATCTGACATGTTCAGATAAGACAGAATCATTTTTTTTCCTATTAGCTCCACTTCGAGTAAATTTCCATTTATTGTGTCACCGAGCTTTTCATTTGTGCGACGGATGGCCAAATTTACCTCACCCAAAAAGTGAATGTATTAATCAAGCAAATTGAAACTGCCAACCAGTATGTCAGCTTTTCCTAAATCAGTTTTATCAGTTGCCCGACCGTTAATCATGCCTTATCACCATTCACTCCTTTTATTTAGTTGATTGTTCATGTATCTTCAGAGTTTTCGACAGACGGCTTTACTGGTTACGAAATCCTAGAAACGAAAACAAGCCCCCCCCCCATGACTTTAGCTTTCACTACTGAACAAACGGCAGGCAAAACAGAAAACTCGGTCAGCAGACTTCGAGTAGACAAGTTATGAAGGACGAACAGTTTCGTTAGTTTTCAGTGTTCAAATAATTGCTCTTTTTTCCTGAAAATTTCCGCGGTGGTTTTTCTTGGTTTAATGAGAAATCATAACCCGTCAGCTGAACTGGAGCCTTCGAAACCAAATCAACACGTTTTGTTTTACTAAATTCTCTTCAATCAGCAGGATCATCAGAGATACAAGAAGCAGCACATACCGTTGAGTAGGTCGGTTTTTGCTCTCTTGACATTGCACTTTTATGCTCAGAATCCGGAACGGATTGTGTCTTAACGCCAGGGTTATCACATACGTTTAACTGGTGGAAGAGAAGAAGTGAGTCTTTACAACGGCATTTGCTACTCATTTTAATTTCTACTTCCCGTGAGCACGTTTCATTTTAGATTAGATCTATATGGACATGAAAGTGAGACTAACCTTAACTCTCGACGTAAGAGGGTTCGTTTGGGTTTGGCGTGCAGGGCAGTGATTGATCCGAAAGAAGAAACACCTCCATTATAGTAGTGTCCGTCTTATGGGAAACGCGATCTCGTAGCTGCGAGGATTGGCGAGAGGTGAACTTGACCGTATGCAAATTGGTTGGCGATCGCTGGCATAAAAGAGACGGCGGGAGACCACTTGGCAGATGGTGTGTAGCAAAATACGAGGCGGTGTTGTTATTGAGTGCGAAGATCAGTGGAGTTTTGAGACGATTGTTTCTGTAACGAACTAACGAATTTGTGAGAAGTGGGCTTTCCTTTACAGAAGCCCAGACTTTGGGATGTTGTTGGCTTCACCGGAAACTTGTCCTTCTTACCGAGATCTGAGACTTTTTGTATCTTATATAAAGTGATTTCATCGAATTGTTCAGCACTCAATGTGTGAAACTAAATTGTTTTGAGCAACCTGTCTTGGAGCTGAGGATTCTCTCTCTTTCGGAGGTAGGTTGTGTCGGGCCAACCCGTTCCCTTCCTATTCTTTGTTCCTGATTTTATGCACAACTTAGCATCTAATAATTATCAAAATATAATAGTTCATAACATATAATAGTTCATAACATATAATAGTTCATAACAAAATAACCCACCAATACGAGCGTATTGTCCCCATTTAACGATGTTAAAATTTTTTTATTGATATCACATGAAACAAAATGTTTGACAAAAGTGTACCGTTACTAATGTTACAGGCCGAATGTATAATTGAGGTATGTTTATGTAATATGAAAAATAGAACAGTGTGTGTCAAAAAATGTATGCAGGAACGGGACGTACACTTGCAAATAGGGTTTCAAATAGCAATGTATGGCGTACATATATGTACATGTGACAAATAATGTTCATTGATAATTCAAATAAACAGTTAAAAAAGAGCTTCGATATTAGCAAAAAAATAAAATAAAATAAAATAAAATAAATAGAAAAAAGGGTTTTCTATTTTCTTGGCCTTTGGGCTAACATCACAATGTAGTATCTGTTCAGATGCCCCACTACACTTTTTTTTGGTCTCGATAAATGGAGAAAAATCCTTCATGACTTATACATTTTTTAAAAAAAATTTTTGTTACAATCCAGAGTGCTCCTTTTTGGAGAGCTTGTCCCCCCCCACATTAAAAACAGATTATATATTTAAAGCTTAAGAATAGTGGAGTAAATATTAATAAATTAACAATCAATATTTGGCATGTCCTCCTGTTGCCTTTATAACAGCTTTTATTCGTTTTTGCATATTATTGGCTAAGTTGTTGCAGGTTGTAGGATCTATTTTCTGCCACTCTTCATGACGTTTGACCTTTATTTTTTTGTGATTAACATTAGTGCATTCTCACTCTTTTCTCTAGGTGGGACCACAAAGTTTAAATGGGATTTAGGTCTGGGATTGAGGGGACGACTTCATCAGTATAATCCACTTTTTCTCAAACCAACCTATTGAAACTTTTGGCTCGGGCATTGTCTTGTTGGAAGATTACATCACT
>NC_136493.1:48979721-49077221 GCF_053919585.1 Euprymna scolopes | reverse complement strand
ACTGACAAACAATATGGATTTAGACAAGCCCGTTCCACAGCTGACATCCTTACTGTAATCTCTGAACGTATATACCATTCACTGGACAAAGCGGGGGAGGGCAGAGCGGTAGCTATAGATATATCTAAGGCCTTTGACAGGGTATGGCATGAGGGTCTCCTCAAGAAAATCATACGGTATCACTGGTAGAATACTTAACATAATTAAATCCTTCTTAGATAAGAGAAAAATCCAGGTTGTCCTCGATGGCCGTACATCTAAACAGTGTGATGTAAATGCGGAAGTGCCTCAGGGGTCTATCCTTGGACCTCTATTGTTCCTAATATTTATTAATGACCTCCCCGACAAAACTGCCTCTGAGATGGGTATATATGCCGATGACACCACGCTCTATAACAGGCATGACAGGAAAACAAATCAACACATAACTAAAGAAATGGCAAAAACAATAGAGGATGACCTCCAATCTGTAGTGGAATGCGGACATAAATGGATGGTCACATTCGATGCTGCCAAGACTAAACTGGTTTCCTTCAATAATTACAAGAAACCTTCTCTGCCACCAATAGCAATGGCCAGTGACTCCCTGTCTGAGAGTACATCTTTCAAACTGCTTGGCCTAACGTTCACAGGAAACATGAGTTGGAACAATTATATTGAAAACATTGCCAGGGCCGCTGCGAAAAAGGTAGGCTCTCTCTACCGTGCTAGAAAACTACTGACACCTGAAAGTATCCTGTGCCTCTATAAGGCCACCATTCGCCCATGTATGGAGCATTGTTGTCACATTTGGGCTGGTGCATCTGCTGCTAGTCTCTCGCTCCTAGACAAGGTTCAAAAGAGAGTCGTCAATCTGATAGGCCCTGAACTGGCATCTACGCTTCAGCCTCTGTCGCATCGACGAAACGTTGCATTCCTCTGCCTGTTCTATAAGTATTTTAATGGTGAATGCTCTGACGAACTGCAGACACTTGTGCCCCCACGACGTAGACACCCTCGGCAAACCCGACAGGCAGCTAAATCCCACCCCCACACAGTAGAGATCCCTAGATTTAAAAGATCTTTCTACTCCAGTAGTTTCTTCCCCAGAACCGCTAGACTCTGGAATTCCATTCCAGGTCCCTGCTTCCCTAACTGTACTGACATGCAAAAGTTCAAGTGTAACGTGAACCGACATCTTGCTGCCTAAATCCCAACATAGTGCCCCAGTAGTTGCTGCTCCTGATAGTAGCCCCCTACACCTAAGTGGCAAAGTGCCTTGTTTGGGGTGAAAATGTAATAAAAAAACCCTTCCTCTGCCTTTTCCCCAATCCTTTTTGTGTGTCACCATAAACTGACACTAAACCAAATAATCGAGAAGGGTCAAGGAGAATTTAAAGACCAATGAGAGAAAGCACCAGCCAGACTCCCGCTAGATGCGTGCACAGAGGACTAGGGCCTTGGGGAGGCTTATTGCCACCCGAATACCAGTGAAGATTAAGGATCGCCACCAACGAGAATCAATGGTAAGCGGCCGTTGCGATGACGCAAATTCATCTGCAAATGTTATCGAAAGAGATCGAGAGTACTGAAAATCTGAGGAGTCTTGTTGCCACTCAGACCCCAGAGAACACTACAAGCTGGCCTCGAATAGAAATCTTTGAAGACGGCCTGTGTACATTCTCCTAGTGAGAAAATAATAATAATAATAATAATAATAATAATAATAATAATAATAATAATAATAATAATATCCAAGCAAGAAGACTGGATGTCGTAATAATTAACAAGAAAGAAAAATCCTGTCAAATCGTAGACTTTGCAGTTCCAGCTGACCAAAGGGTGAATATCAAAGAAAAGGAGAAACGGAACAAACACACAGAACTAGCCAGAGAGCTGAAAGGGATTTGGATGATGAAGAAAATCAAAATAATACCTAAAATAGTAGGAGCACTTGGAACAATCCTAAAAAACTTTGAAAAAAGAATGGGAGAAATTGGAATCAAAGAAATTAGTGGAAAAATACAACGAACAACAATAATGAAAACAGCTGAAATATTAAGAAAAAAACCCCTTGAATGTGGAAACTAACACACAGGAGCAACAAGTGCGGACCAGACAAACTGCTGAAAAAGCAAAACATGAAACACTACATGGAACCAAGAACACTGAAACTGCATATCTATTAGTTCTCTAACCCAACCCTACCCCCATGGACACATCACTACCCCCAAAAGCGAGACCAAATAACCTAGTAGAGACAAGGAATAATATAAAGACCGGTGAACTGACCAGACCTCAGCCGAATAAGTGCGAAGAAAACTGGGACTTTGGGGAGGCTTATTGCCACTCAAATCCCAGCAAAGACCAATAGCTGCTGCCAACGAGAAAGCAATAGCAGGCAGCTGTTGCGATAATGCAAATTTATTTGCAAATGTTATCGAAAGAGGTGGAGAGTACTGAAAACCTGGGGAGACTTGTTGTCACCCAGCTTCCAGGGAACACCACAGGCTGTTTGTTTTCAGGGAAAGATCTCTGAAGATCTGTGCGAAAGCTCCTTGTAAGCCAATGATAATAATATGAAATGCGTCGCAAATGATACTTGAAAGGTGAAACAGTATCATTACTGAGCAGGCCACGAAACAGTGCAATTTGACTCAATAATAAAATACAAAAGCTAAAAGCATCAATGAAACCAACAACATTTACTCTGGGGGGCAATGAATGAAATACCACAAGCTTACCTAAAAAGAATATAAAAACAAAAATAACTGTTTTGATAAGGCAGTCCACTGATAAATTTGCAAACGGCTACATTTTGAATTAGCTCTCTTCTGTCTTGGAGCACGTGGTGCAATATGAAAAAAATAACTACACGATAGAACGATAAAATTTTCGCCCTAGAAAAGACGACATGATTCCATTTCTGTTTGATGAAAACCGGTTTTACTTTTTTTCTTGTTTCAGACCATCTACTAGTTGGCTAGTTGTGTATAAATCCCAACAGCGACAGGAGCCTTCTATCATATCTGAAAGTGACACAATGTTCAACGAGCAAGATCGGAGATGCACCGCTGTACAACTCATGCTCTCTACCGATCCAAGTTATGACAAAAGGACCATTGCCAGCACCCTATAATGCAAATTCGGACGGTTCAACGCTAGAGGGTACAGCTCAACGAAGTTTCCGGCCACGATTATGGTCTTTAGTGTGGTTCAAGTGATGGCGACATCATGCCACCTCATATCTTAGAAGTTGGCTTGAAAATAGACACCAAGGTGAATCTGGATGTGCTGAAAAGTATAGCGACCTTCTGGTGCAATCAGGTGGCTGCTGACATACCCTGGGTGTAACAGAAAAACTCGGCGCCGACCCACAAGTCCAACGAGGCTCAGGCTTGGCTTCAGAAAGAGGTGCTACGACTTTGTACGTTTTTCTCACAGGCCCTTTTCCCTGTCCCGGGCGTAACCCTCGGACTAGTTCGTTTGATCATACGTCGAGAACATCATCAGCATGACCTCCCACAACACCAGTCTGATCACCGTCATCCGCCGAGTACTCGCCGAGCTCCCGCCGACGCTTGTGGAAAAGGCATTCTCTCAGTTCTGGACCCTTATCGAGGCGGTGATTGAGGCTGAAGGCGGCTACATTGAATAGATGCCAGCTCTACTACATAATCAAGTTACCCGAATTGATTTTTCCAATAAAAGTTTTAAAATAGAGCTGTAGTGTTGTTTTCTTTAGAGCGAGAAATTTATCATTCCACCCTACCTTTAATACCAAGTTATTTTCTTTCATCACTGATGCTCTTATCTTCACGTTACTATGGCTGATCTGAATAACTTTCTCTTTTATGAAAATTTCAGACCTGAAATAAAAGACTAACATCAAACTTGTTGCTAAGGTCGCAAGAAAATACGGTTAGGCCATTCTAAAACTTTAAAAAGCAACTCATTCTTAAGGCAATCCTCTACATATACAAGAGTCAGATACGTTCTAAGATTGCACACTGTTGCCCTTTAAAGGGAGATCACTCTTTTCTGCTTTAGCAGAGTACAAAATTAACTCGGAAATGTAGTGGACGATGTTTTCTTTTTTCTCATACAGATTCTTTCTCACAGAAGAAATATTGCTACTCTGTTTCCGAACCAGCGTTATTTTTTTTGTAGTAGGTTCTCGACCGAGCTACACTCACTGTAAATAAAGTACCTTTCTCTATTCTGTGTACATGGATCTAAACGGAACTTCTATAAGCAGAGTTTTTACCAATCTGTTGAAAACAATACCACGAGGCTGCTTCCCAGCTGACAACAACATGGTCGTCTTGAATTTCAATTTTAACTAATTAACTATTATATAAAAGAAACTTTGTGTGTGTGTGTGTGAGTTCGCTCCCTATGGACTCTGAAACGTCTGACCCGACTTTTATGAAATTTCACACAAATGTACTTTATGTATCTGCTAGTTTTGTTAGGTTTTGTATCGGAATGTCTTCGATGAGTATCGATAATCGAAAAATTTGATGAAAGACAGAACAGCCAATTTTGACTAAAGTTAACACCTTAGACAGCCTAACATCACGTGCACTTGAGAATTTTTATTACCACACAAGTAGAAAGACACAGCATATAAAATCAGCAGTAGGTTCTTTGTTATGAAATAAATGCTTCTATGGAACCATAGTACCCGGCTTTTTCATTTTAAACTTAAATTCAAGCCATTACCACAGCACAACAAAAAAAGGGCATGCATATGAAATCAACAGTAGGTTCTTTGATATGACAGAGGCGCGTTCGAAATGAATCCTTCTGTTCAGAGCACAATTGAACCATGATACTTTAGTTTTGCATTTTAAACTTTAATTCAATCCGTTTATAAAATCAACAGAAGATTCTTCATTGCAATATACATTACAATGTATTGTGAAAAAATAAGTCACTGCGCGGAAGTAAGTGAAGATTCTCTTCCGTGCACCGCGATGGGCCCCTAACTAGAGCAGGCAATCAATGGATTAGATTGAAAAATAGGTGGTTTCACTGATTTCGATGACAATTAAAATATGGGAGTGTGAAACATTCGTTGATCATCATCTAATCCCGGGCAACGCTGTGTCTTCCTACTAATTCTTAAATAATCAAATTCTACCCATATTCAACCGGCCCTGGATATGACCTTAAACTATATCCGATGGTGACGGCCAGCTTGCGGGCTTTGGGGAGTGTGGAGCCACCCCTTAATTGCCATTGCTCCCAGGTCCACTGACCCGGAGTGGTAGTACCTGTTAGGGTCCCAACTATCAAATAGAAACCGATTTGAAAAAAAAAAAAAGAAATTCTCTTAAAATTTTTTTTTTTCCAAAATCACTGGAATCGGCATTAAATAACCTGAAAAAGGTTGATATGCCATAAAACAAACACCCGGGAAACGTTGGATACCCAGGCTAGTATATAAATAAAAATGAAAAAACAAAAACAAAAAACAAACAAAAAAAAAACAGAAAAGAATTAATGAAGAAAGAAAAGGCGAAAGAAACAAAACAAGAAACAGAGAAAGTGCGAAAAATGTAGAAAGAATAAATAAATAAATGAAATACAGATAAAAAGAAAGACGGAAAAAAGTGAAAAAGTAATCGAAATAATGAAAGGAAAGAAAGTGTGAAAAAGACGAACGAACGATCGAAAGTGAGAAAGAGAGAGAGAGAGAGAGAGAGAGAGAGAGAGAGAGAGAGAGAGAAGTAAAAAAGTAACTAAGAAGAATAAAACACAGAAAGAAATATAGTAAGAAAAAAGGAAACCAAGAAACGGAAAAAGAAAGAAAAAAGAAAGAGGGAAAAAGTAGAAAGAAAGAAAACAGAGGATAGCAAGAAGAGATGAATAAAGAGAAACAGTGGAAAAAGCTAAATGACAGGAAGAGAGAGAGAGAGAGAGAGAGAGAGAGGGGGGGAGATAAAAAGAAAAAAGAAAAGACGGCGAACAATGATAGAAGAAAAAAATAGAAAGAAAATGAAAAATAAACAGAAGATGAAAAGAAATATGTATTATTTGATTTCTTCAGCCTACTGAACTAATTATGTGTATTATACGCATACCGTTTCCGTCGATGTAACCCCTGACCTTGTTTGGGTGTAATTTCTCGAACTCGGGAATCTTCACGAAATTTCGAACAGAACTCTTTATTTAATCCACGAAGATAGCATGGTCTCATTCCGTTAATCAAGACCTGATAGAAGTTTTAAATAATTGGCAATTTTATTCTTAGTATCGTCCACACTGAAAAGTGTCACTTACAACTGAAATTGATCTAGTACTTTATCCGTTACGTCACGAATCATTACCAATGGCACTTAAGGATGAGAATAGTAATTAGAATAATGCACATTTTGAATCATCATCTAAAAAAGTTCAA
Source organism: Euprymna scolopes (assembly GCF_053919585.1). Classification (NCBI taxonomy): domain Eukaryota; kingdom Metazoa; phylum Mollusca; class Cephalopoda; order Sepiida; family Sepiolidae; genus Euprymna; species Euprymna scolopes. The sequence goes on along the minus strand of NC_136493.1, from coordinate 49,070,836 downwards.
AACAAAAAGAAAGAAAGGAAAGAGAAAGAGAGAAAGAAAGAAAAAAGAAAAGAGGAAACTGAAACACGCGTAGAAAGAAGAGATGAAAGAAAAAAGTTGAACGATTGGAAAACCGAAAAGAAAACAGTGCGAAATATAAGGCGAAAGCAATAGATAGAAATCAGAAAAAAAAATGAAAAGAAATGCAAACAAAGATAGAAAGAAATAACGTGAAAAATGAATAGAAAGAAAGAAAAAGAAAGACTAAAATAAAAAGAAAGACTGAAAAAAGGGAAGAATTCGAAAAAGAAGAAAAAAAGAAAGATGGCGATCCATTGAATCTCTGCTGATATGCAAAAGATATGACTCTATTTCTGAAAGTTTTTTTTTTTTTTTTTTACTTTTTGTGTGGTGCCTTCGATTTTTGGTAATTTTATTTCCCTTTTCCCGGTTCCGTGATTCCCCGTGAGCATGAGAACCGCATAACTAGCGTCATTTGGCAGATTTTTTCATTTTTCAGTTTCATTTTCATTTAAATCTCCGTTTCTTTCATTTCTTTCCCTTTTCAGTTTCTACTCCTGCTTATCTGAAAGGCTCCTAGATCCTTGGACGTTCTCCCCGCTGTGCGAAGAGGGCACGTTACCGCTGGTAAACCCATTGTGCCTTTTTCAATGGTCGCAAAACGAGACAACGGACGCTTAACGACTGAAAGGAACAAAACAACAGCAGCAGCAACAACAACAACAACAACAACAACGACAACAACAACAAACAAAACAAACGAACGACTAACAGAACCAAGCCGTGAAACACGTGCTTTCACAAGAACTAACGTACGGGTGATACCATTGCCCTTGCTGGCGCATCTCTTCAAGCAAAAAAAAAAAAAGAAAAAAAAAAGAAAAAGAACGAGATGGTGGAGGGCACATAAAGATAAGTGATAGGGGATACCCTCATGTTTCTATCTCAATCGACAGTTGATTAAATTTCTACATGGCACCGTTCCCATGTGCGAACATATTGCAGAATACTTCAGAAACTTTGCAGCCTTGATAGATAAAGAATGTGCGCGAAGGGAAACGCTACGGCGGAATATGCTTAAAGATATACTCGAGTACCGGGTAACCTAATTCTGTTCTTATAATAATCGTTGATAAAGGATTATTTCGTTGATACTTATATAAAATTTAAACCGAACTGTTTTTAACCTTAATCTAACCCAGCCCCAACCTAACTATAAAATGCCTAATCTTACGCTAAACTTTCGTAAGTTTTAGGTTTAATTCGGTATATAGGATTTGTTTCGGGTCAAATTCTGTAGAATTGATCGTATTTACTAACCGGTTTCTATTGTTCCATACATCAACATTTACCAAAATTACTTAAAATTAAAAAAAAAAATATTTTTAATACCTTTCTAGACCTCCCATGACTGTTCGGGACAGTATTTGTCGTAAAAGTACAGAATAGTTAACGCTCAAAAACCAATAAGCAACAACAATTTAGATGCTAAACTTCTTATCGACCAACAATATGGATTTAGGCAAACCCGTTCCACAGCAGATATTCTAATTGTAATCTCTGAGCGTATATACCATTCACTTAACAAATCAGGGGAGGGTAGAGCAGTAGCTCTAGATATATCTAAGGCTTTTGACAGGGTATGGCATGAAGGTTTTCCCAGGAAAATCAGATCATACGGTATAACTGGAAGAATACTTAACATAATTAAATCCTTCTTAGATAAGAGAAAAATCCAGGTTGTCCTTGATGGCCGTACATCTAAACAGTATGATATAAATGCGGGAGTGCACCAGGGGTCTGTCCTTGGACCTCTATTATTCCTAATATTCATAAATGACCTCGCTGACAAAATTGTCTGTAGGATGGGTATATATGCTGATGATACCACGCTCTATAACAGTCACGACAGAAAAACAAATGAACACATATCTAAAGAAATGGCAGAAACACTAGAGAAAAACCTCTAATTTGTAGTGGAATGGGGACAAAAATGGATGGCCACATTCAATGCTGCCAAGACTAAACTTGTTTCCTTCAATAACTGCAAGAAACCTTCTCTACCACTAATAGCAATGGCCAATGACTTTTTTTTTTATCTAAAAGCACATCTTTTAAACTCCTTGGCCTAACGTTCACAGGAAACATGAGTTGGAACAATTACATTGAGAGCATTGCCAGGACCGCTGCTAAAAAGGTAGGTTCTCTCTACCGTGCTAGAAATCTACTGACTCCTGAAAGTATCATGTACCTCTATAAGGCCACCATTTGCCTATGTATGGAGTATTGCTGTCATATTTGGGCCGGTGCATCTGCTACTAGGCTCTCACTCCTAGACAAGGTTCAAAAGAGAGTCGCCAACCTGATAGGTCCTGAACTGTCATCCAAGCTTTAACGGTGTATGTTCGGACCAGCTGCAAGCACTTGTACCCCCTCTACGTAAATACCCCCGACAAACCCGACAAGCAGTAAATCCCACCCCTTCACAGTAGAGATCCCTAGATACAAGAGAACCTTCTACTCCAGTAGTTTCTTCCCCAGAACCGCTAGACTTTGGAGCTCCCTGCCAGGTTCCTGCTTCCCCAACTGTACTGACATGCAGAAGTTCAAGTGTAACGTGAACCGACATCTTGCTGCCCAACTCCCCACCTAGTACCCCTGTAGTCTGTGTCCCTAATAGTAGCCCCCTACATGAAAGTGGCAATGTGCCTTGTTTGGGGTGAAAATGTAATAAAACAAGCAATAGGGGGGACGGTAACGAAATAATCTTAACTTCCACTTAGGTATGGATTTTCACTTAGGTATGTTGGTAACCTTAACGTGGCCCCTTTTATAAGTACCCAATGTCTTTCTAGAAAGAATTCGAACTAGAAAGATATCAGGAAACAAATGCCAACAATAATCACTTAATTCATACGAAATGAATGAATGGTGATATACAACAGCAGCAAGAAGAAACTGTATTTATATAAAACAAATTATATAATGAAATTCTCTATCGAACCTGCATAATTATAGCGGGGGGGGAACGATTTGTAACAGTTAAAGGTAAATATTACAGAATAATTAACACTCGAGAATTCAGACTCCGTAAAAGAAATGGCGGAACCACGTGTATAAGCGTTATGCAAGAATTCTTTAAACAGTATAATAACTCTTAAATACTTTTTTTCCACACGTAAAAAAAATATGCAGGCAGGTTCGGTAAAGAATTTCATTTTAATGCGTTTTATATAAATAATGTGTTGTGTTTTAGGTTGTTACGAACACTCGAATATTGTGTATCTTTACTGTAACTGTTACACACACACACACGTATATATATATATATATATATATATATATATATATATATATATATATACTAGCAGGCCGCCCGGCATTGCCCGGTTGTAAAATACGCTTAAATATGATATTTTGATTAACGCAGATTTCGTATTTATTATCCTGTACATAATATTTTGATTGCAGAAATTTTCCTCTGAACCCTCTGGACCCAATTACTGTAGGTTTGCAACAACAGATTCCACATACATATTGATTGTGTATAAACTATTGTTCAATACATTACGTAACTTTACAACTTCATCATAGACAAATTTACGCCTTACATTGAAATCCTAACATTTATCCTAGGAGATAAATCATCATTTTCGCCAATATCATTAGAAGACATAGTTCCTATTTTCCCCTCTAATTCATAACTACTCGCACCGCCCCCACTCTCCGCCGCGTAAATTTACACATAGTAGCCTTGTATTGCCCCGTCTCCCTTATTAACTGAATCATAAACTCATAGAAATAACGTTCACTTCCGATCTGCAGAACTATAAAATAATAATTTCTCCCTCAGCAAATTCCACCTTTTCTCATTTCGTGCCAGCTGTAATTCTCACATTCCAGATTATAAACCTTAAACAAAAAGGAACGCTCACGGATTATACGCATCATGGCGCATGCAAGATAAGACTAAAGTGGACATGTGGCAGAGAAAGACTTTTTAAGTGGTATCGAAAATAATGCCAATAAAAACTTTTGTTAAAAAATACAAACATGCCGACCCGGATTTTTATTTATTTATGTTTTATTTGTCTGTCTATTTGCACGTTACATGCCAGTCCAGATCGTTAGCCATCTAGCCATCGTCATATACCCGTTGCTGCTACTTTCAAACACACATAGGGTGTTTAGGGCAACATTTTAATATTTTTTTAATTTCAGAGCCATTTGAAGTATTTAAAACTAAACTTCACTGGATATGTGTTTTTGTGTATTATTGAAGGATTTGAAAGGTGGACGCTATGGACGATTGAAAAGAGCTATTACTTTAGAGGAGAGTGACCTGCATCATGTTAGTTCGTGTCCGATTAAAAACTTCGGAAATCTTAAGTGCTTCTCCTCGGATATCCTAGCATCAAATGAAACTAACCTCAATCCACTCTGCTTTATAGCTTTAACTTGATATGATACCCGCTTCTCTATCGTAAGCACTTAGACAGATATATGCACAGCCTTGAAATCTTTATTCGTAACACTGGAGAGCAAAGTCTAGAATCAGATGACAAGGCCTTCGCGTGCTTTAGAAAAGCTTCACAATTCGATATTCATTGTATAGCTTGATGTCCGTAAGAAGTAAACTGGAAAATTACGGCGGAAGTATGGAATCAGTGGCTAGTAGGAAGTGTTATAGTTGGCGGTCTGCCTATGTCGACATTAGGGCATTAATCGAGAAATTAAAAAGTAGATGCAGTAAGATTCAGGAAGGAAAATGCAGATCTAGATGCGAGAGATGGACATCAGAATGGCAACTATGAAGAAAATGCCTAATAAGAATCTTTGCTCTACATAATCCAAGAATCGCAAAAGGCAACTTGTTGTTGTCGGCGAGGGGAAGAAGAAGGAATAGAATTAGGAGTCAGAGGCGAAGACGAATTCTGCCCAAGATCCATGTGCCTTAGGATCGTCTACATAGTCATGGGCAGTCGTTATACCAGCTATATTGCAGGTTTTTTTATCCTGACACCAGAGCAGCAAGGTTCAGCGAGTTGATACAAAATCAGAAAAAGATACAGCTTTATGCAACTATTATTTAACATTTATAACATCGCATTGCTTTTGACAACTGCAATTTTCATAATGCCACTTATAAATATTGATACGATTGTTGTATACTCGTCTTTATAACTATAGCGTATATAACGTCTCGTTTGTGTCCTTTTGTATGTGGGTTGTTTTATATATACACAAACAGCATAACTTTTTTCATCGTGTCACCTCTCCTTAACCCTGGACAAAGTTGGTGCTTTCATGATCTTTTATTCTTCAATTATTTTGTCGAGGTTGCAATTTCACCGTTGTCTAACTCTTTACGTCCCCCCCCCAAAAAAAAAACTCGTACCGAGTGAATTACCTCATTCCATGTCCGGCCTGGGCAAAGGCCGATACTCGACTGTCCAACTAACTAAACTCTACGTCTATATCTAAAACTATCTTTCTAATTTATTACGTCATCACCTTTTGGTTTGCACATAATTCATTTGTTATTATTCCCACATTCCAAACTGGTTTCTTGATTCCAAATTCCTCTTCCAAGTGCAAATATGTCAGAATAAAATTCTATTCTATCAAGTTAACATTCCTTGCCTAGCATTCCCTATATGTATTTTCTAAATATTATGTTTTTCTAACATCAACAACGATCATAATAATAATCGTTCAGGTTATTTGGCACAATCACGTTGACACACCGGTTCTCCCCAGATCACCAAAGTTAAGCAACGATGAGCCTGGCCAGTACCATATGGGTGATCATTTGGGAATGCTAAGCGCTGTATATACCGCGCCGAGACGTAGAAATTTCCAAGTTGGTATCTGGGGGCACTTTTAATCCATTAGGAGAGATTCACATCAAGTCTCCGTTAAGACAGGTATCTAAGAGAAGGAAAAACTATGACGTAAAACCTGAGGTCTACTGTCTATTCTGTCTTGTGGCAGCCATTGAACCGCCTGAGCTAAGCAGTTGTACCATAAAATGTAGTTGGTTCTATACAAAGCTTCTACCATTATAAACAAATCATGTGTATGGATTTCTGAAGAACTTAGTTGTTGTGGCGGGACCCATACGTCGTAATGGATGAAACTATCATCATATTTGGCATCCCCCGACACTGCTTGATATAGCACAGTGGCTAACTGGTTAACAACACGGACTGTAAACCTGAGTGTGCCAAGTTCGGATCCAGTTCTTTCCATAGAAATGCTTTTGCTTAGGGTGTTGGCAACGAACGCACATCTGTGAATTAAACAGCATCTATATATTAATACGATAGCGTGTGTGTTATTTTGTGTCACACTTGCATTTTGTCTTCTGTTGTTTAATGGTTATGACCTTCCATTTTTTGTAATAAATTTTACCAACAATTCTTCATAAGATTTTGTTTCGGTTTTGATTATAGATGATAGAACTCAAGTTATGTATGTATGTATGTATGTATGTATGTCTCTCTCTCTCTCTCTCTCTCTCTATATATATATATATATATATATATATATATATACATATATATATACTAGCAGTTCAGCCCGCATGTTCGCATGCTGCATGTCTGAATACCCTTTATGTAAAATTTCAAATGTTTAGACCCGAAATTGGCTGAATAGTTTGCTAGAGACAGCAAAGGTAAAATATTTGAAACTTTGACAACTTTGGCAGTCAAATTTTCGCCCCCCCAAAAAACAACGATTAAAAAGCTTGCCCTATATCTGAATATACTTATGAACATTTCAAATGTTTAGACAAAATATTGGCTGAGTAATTTGGTAGAGACTGCAGTGGTCATTTTTTAAAAAACTTTGACATTAATTTTGACCGCTTAACATTTATTGTATTGGGCTCAAATCAAATCAAAAAGTTTCATTTATGTTCAAGTAACCTACATCTAAATTTTAAAGTGTTTAGACCCAAAATTGGCGTAGGAGTTTGGTAGAGTTTTCAAAAGTCAAATCGTTGAACTTTGACCCTTTGACAGCCAATTGTCTGGCCGAAAATTGATTAAAAAGATTTTCCCAAATCTAGATACCCCTTTTTGTCCAATTTCGAGTCTGTCGACTGAAAATTGACAGAGTAGTTTGGTAGGGAAATGTACACACACAGACGCAAACACAGACAATTTCACTTTCATATTCATATTTGTTTTTTCTTAATAAGTTTTGGTTTCGGTTTCTCTTCAAGCTGATACACCTAAGTCATATGAATATAGTTTTATTTTTGAAATCACAACTTTATAATATATAAAAATCGATAGAAAATTTCCTCTATAATCATATATACGAAATCTGCAAGAATTAAAATATCATATTTAAGCGTATTTTACAACCGCTGAACGTCCCTGCTAGCTTAGATGAATACTTTTGCAGTTTTAACAAAAGAGCTACAATAATATCAGAGCGTTTCCATTTACGCTGAACATCCACAGAATGCCAACATCAATATATTACAAATGAAATGTTCGCTGCGGAATGTCCACGGGTTCCGCTAGAAATAATTAGTTCCTTGGGACGGGTCGAAAGCCCAGTGATTAGCAACATTAACTAACAACCTTGGCACATCGTTCGAATTCAGCTCGTTTCAAAGAAACATTTTCAATTGTGATGTTAGCAACCTTCACGTGGTCTCTTTCTGTAGGTATCTGGTGCCCTTTAGAAAGATTTCTGACTAGAAAGATATCGGGCAAACCAATGATAATAATAGAATATCTTGTTTCATACAGAATGAATGAATGTCATCTATTTTTAAAATAACTATAAACACCTGCGTTGTGATCCCATCTTTATCTTTATTTGTATACAGTTGAGCATGTGTATATATTTATGTATTTCTATGTACAGGAATCATTCATATACTAATTATAAATTTTGAAACAGCTGCTAGTTTTAATGGTTGGTAATGTGGATTATATCTTGTTTATGCAAAAGTTTGTAAAAAAGCGGGTGGAAGCCCTTCGGTAACATTTAGATACTTTCGATATTTGTGCAATTTTGACAATCGGTATTGAATTTCAATTACCAAAAATTCCCCAAGTTTGATTTGCTTTAAACTATTCAGGCGTCATAATATTGGCACAGTATCTAACATGAAAATTCGGACATTTAGTACAGAAGCTAACAAACGAAAAAAAAAAAAAAAATAAGGGCCAAACAATCAAATATACAATAAGTACATATTACCATAGCTAGTGACCTGTTTAGAAAAAACAAAAACAAAAACAAAAAAAAAACAAAACATAATACTTGCATGTACGTGTCTTAGTTTCTTTCCGATTTCTCTACTTCATTTATTTTAAGGAATCTAACATTACTTGGCAATGCCGGGTACACCTGTTAGTATACAATAAATACATGTTACCATAACTAATAAAAGTTGCTTTTATATCTACCTGGCTCATTTTTCAGGTTTTAATGTATTTTTAAATGCTATTCTTCATTTCAAATATTCACTTTTTACGAAGACGTTAATCAACAAAGATGGCCGCTGACGGTCTTAAAAGTGTCGGCGGCCATCTTTGGAATAAAATGTATTTTTTATTTCTAAATCAATATGTTAGTTCATTTATGTCGTGATTACAATTATATTTACTTAAGCATATCAGCAACAATCTCAATTGAATTAATTTGAAAAAGGACGTTTCGATTTTATTATTAATTCTGAGAAATTGGCGCACTTTTAATAATTATTCATATATATATATATATATATATATATATATATATATATATATATATATATATATATATATATATATATATATATATACTAGCAAAAGTACCCGTCGTATGGAGTCTGATTTATGGAAGTATGATAGGTTATGAAAAAGGAAGGGTTGTAAAGAGATAGCTTCGAATTTGGAGGTATTAAAACCAAAGCAAAATATGATGAAAGTAAAAATAAAATAGATAAACCCCATAATTTATTATACCATACCTGTTCACACTGAAACACTTATAACAATATTCTGTGGATCTATATTAAAAAACGTTTAACTTTGTGACATATTTCCCTTCTATGGAGGTCAGGCGCGAACGAACACCCCATCATTTTATTATACCATATTTCTTCAAACTGAAACATAATTATAAAAGTATACTTACGCAGATAGATATGAAAAGTCTTTATTAAAGTTTGTGCCTATTTCCATTCTATGGAGGCCAGGCGCGAACGCAGACCCCCACAATTTTATTATACCATCCCTATTTAAGTTAAAACATACTTATCAAATTATTATTATGTAATCTATATCAAAAACACTTGTAAACGTTTTTTTTTCAATTTTTCAATTTTTTATTTCCATACATTATAGACCAGGCGCGTATGCAGACCCACAATTTTAATGAATCATCATTATGCCAGATCAAACATACCCATTCCTGTGTCTTGATACATCTGCTACCATTATATGTGATAAGTTTTCTATAATTGTCAACCATATAGGAGCCTATTCGTGACCAGACACACACACAGGCGTTTAGCTTAATATTATATATATATATATATATATATATATATATATATATATATATATATATATATATATATATATATGACTTGGGAGTCACGATTTGTCAAGGTCCAAACGCCACCCGAGTTTAAGGGTTAATAGTATAAATTGGGTAGAATTTGATTATTTAAGAGGATGGCTCAACAAGAACTTGTTTATGTTGGATTTGAAGGCTATTATGTTGTATTTAATCAGGACGCATGCAAGCGAAACAGAGTTCCACAGGCGGACAGTCCTGGAGAAGTAGTTTTTTTTTCATGGAATCTGCGTTTAGATTAGATGCAATGGAATAACCTAATATCCCTTCATAGATGAAATGAACTATGGATATATTGACCCTCTCACATGACTGAGGTAGAAGGAAAAAATACAGGAAGAGAACAAGAAAAGATGTCGAGTAACTCTTATGTCACATGTATTCCCTTGTAAATAAACCCCTTTTTCTTCCACCCATAACCACGTGTTTCTTGCTGTATTCTTATTTAAAGTACGGATATAACAAATGGCGACAAGATTCGAATTCACAAAAAGGAAACTTTAAGCCAAAAAAATATTGGACAACGAAAAAAAGAAAACTGCACGGAAAAATTCAACTACTGAAAAAAAAAACTAAGACACACATAAAAAGTAAGTTATATTTTTTAAAATTTAGTCTGTTACGGGTCTACTGAAAAAAAGAGAGAGAAATTGACATTTCACGAAGCATTGAAAAGAACAATTTTCTCTGAACGAAGAAAGTTGTCCATTTCAAATTTTTTTTGTTTCATAAGAAGAAAAAACACGGCGGAAAGGAACGCTTGTATGCTGTTGGTTCGGTGTCAATTTCTTGTGTGTAACGCCCCCCCCCCTAAAAAAAACCTTGTCTACGGAAGAAGGTTTTTTTTTGTGGTAAAAAAACCCCCAACTATTCAGTGAATTTATTTAATGCTTTGTGCAGGTAGTGTTAACCTTTTGTTTTATTACTGTGTTTAAAAAAATAAATTTTTCAACATGGAACAATTAGCCGAGTTTACAAAAACTATACAATTAGGACTGGCGGCCCAACACAGCCAGATGGAATTTTTACAAAAAGAACAGTTAAAACAAAATGAAGTATTAAGAACAATATTAATGAAACAAGAAGAAAAAGGATTGTCGGTTCACTCCGGAAGAAATTGCAAATTCGCTGACAGAATTTTTATATGAACCAACTAATGGCTTAACGTTTCCAGCATATTATCGTAGACACGAAAATATTTTTTCCAAACGATGTCAGGCCTGGTCGGATGAAGAAAAAATTATTTTATTGTTGCAAAAACTGGGTTTCCATGAAACTACCAAGTATACAAGTTTTATACTCCCAAGAAGATATTTCTTTTAAAGAGACTAAAAATTTTATCGAACATTTTCGGGGAGCGGGATAGCTTATTTTATACTCATTATAGGTGTTTGAATATTAAAAAAAAGACGATGAAGACTTTATCGCCTATGCTGAGAGAGTAAATGTACAATGCGAGCTATTTAAGTTGAAAAATCTAAAAGAGGACATGTTTAAATGCTTGATATTTGTACAAGGGGTAACATTGTCAAAGGATGAGGAGATTCGTTCTAGGATATTATCTATTATGAATCAAGACATAGAAATAATCTTACAGGAAGTTACTGAGGAATGCCAGAAATTCAAAACAGGATAATACTAGTATCGAAGAGAAAAATATTGACAAAATACAAAGGGTAAAGCAAGGTGACGACTATGTAAAAAAAAATACTGTAAGACATGTGGAAGAAAGAATCACTTCACAAAAGAGTGCTACTTCAAAAGCAAATTATGCTATAACTGCGGGCGTAAAAGACACAAGTCAACAGTATGAAAAAAATGAGAAATACTGTAAGCCTGAAATAAATCCTAAAAAAGAGTACATGTATGGTAAAAAAGAAAATATATTGAAGTTAGAATTAATAGCCGGAAAGTAAACTGTCTGGAAGTGACATATCCTTAATTGATGAAACAACATGGAAGAAAATTGGTTCTCCAAAGCTGCAAAACACAAAGAAAATTGCCAGAAAAATGTCTGGAAATAGATTAAAATTTAAGGGTAAATTTTATACTAATATGACCCTGAATGAAAAGACGGCAAAAACTAAAATGTATGTGATACCCAGAAAAATTCGAATCTATTCGATATAGATTTGATGATACTTTTCAATCTATGGGAGAAACCAATAAACTCATTTTGCAAAAGAGTAAATGTGACAGGATCTGAAAGTCCCAAACTGCCAGGAAGATTTGTTCGGGTTTTGAAGAAGGATTTTAAAAATGTATTTTCTGAAGGTCTGGGTTGCTGCACTAAAACGGAAGTGAAATTTGAACGAAAAGGTTAAGCGAACCGTTGTTTAAAACCAAAAGGAAGGTCTTGTATTCGGCATTAGAAACAATTGAGAAAGAATTCAATAGACTCGAAGAAATCGGAGTAATAAAAAAGTGGACTACTCTGAATGGGCATCACCCACAGTTTATGTGAAAAATAAAAATAAAAAAATCAGGGTATGTGGGGATTTTTCGATGGGACTGAATGATTGCGTAAAGGATCATAACTATCCACTCCCTACCCTTGAGAAATATTTTTTAAGTTAAATGGAGGAAAGATTTTCAGAAAAATTGACTTATCAGAAGCATATTTATAGGTCAAAGTCCACGAAGATTGTTCTAAATACATGACATTTAATACTCATAAAGGATTATTTTCCCTAAAACAATTGCCGTTTGGGTTGAAAGTAGCACGAAATTTATTCCAACAAATTATGGATGACATGTTAGCAAGCTTGGATTTTTCAATGGCTTATTTAGACGACATTTTGATAAGAAGCAAAAATGTTGAAGAACATAAAAACCATATTCGGAAGGTATTCTAGAAAATAGAATACTACGGATTTAAAGTGGCTCTCGAAAAATGTAATTTTGGTATGGACAAGATTGAATATTTGGGACAAATAATTGATTGGAAAGGTAGAAGATCTAACCCAAATAGGATAGAAGCAATTAGAGACATGCCTAAACCAGACAATGTAGTGAAGTTACAGTCATTCTTGGGTATAGCAAACTACTATAATTCTTATATCTCAAATATGCACGAACTAAGAGCGGCATTAAATGAATTATTGAAGAATAATAAAAAAAAATGCTCTGGACAAAAGAATATGAGGAAGCATTCAAAAAAATTAAAAGATGTTTGTTATCGAATCTAGTGATAGCACATTACAATCCCAAAAAGAATTTAATTGTAGCGGCAGATGCGAGCGAATACGGTTTAGGAGCGGTGCTTCTACACAGAAAGGAAGATGGATCTACTAAACCAATATCTCACGCCTCGAGGGTTTTATTACCCGCTGAAAGAAAGTACAGTCAGATCGAAAAAGAGGGTCTGGCGATTGTGTATACCGTGAGAAAGTTTCATAGATTCATTCATAGAAGATCTTTCGTCTTGGAACCGGACCATAAACCAGTACTATTGATTTTTGGTTCGAAAAAAGGGATTCCTACTCATACAGCAAATAGATTACAGAGATGGAGTAATATTTTGCTCAATTGCGATTTCAAAATGAGACACCTAGCATCTAGTAAAATTGCACATGCAGATGGTTTGTCGAGATTGATCCCCAGTAAAACTGAATTTGAAGAAACTGTTATAGCAGCACTAAAAGAAGAAAATGAACTAACAGATATATTAATAAATACTGTCAGGGAACTGCCTGTTACACTTGAGGAAATAAAGAAAGCAGTGAAAACAGATAAATATATTAACAAGATAAAAAACAAGTGGGACAAAACGAAAAGATTAAAAAAGGATTAAAAGTATTTCCATTTTCTATGCGTGATGAAACTCTGATGTACGCAAACAAGCGGAAAGATTTGTCGATACTTTTAAACGAGCTTTAAAAAAGAATGATAACATCGACACGGAAAAAAAGCATTAAAAAATTCTTAGCAATATATAGAATGACACCAAATACAAATACAAATGCTAAATCATCCCCAGCTGAAATTATGTTTTCCAGGAAGGTACGTTCGGTGTTTGACCGGTTAATTCCAAGAGGAAAAGTAAAAAAAGTATCAAGGATAATGTAAGGTACAAAACTTACAATGACGGGGATAAAGTTTTCTTCCAAAAATTATCGGACAGAGAAGAGTTTTTGGGAATAAGGGATAATTTCAAGAAGAATTGGGAGAATGGTTTACATTATGAAAGGGCAGACTTTAATCAACTGAGACCCCGATACATAGACACAGTCAAAAACCAAGAGTTACCAATGGAAGTGCTATATGGCACTTTCCATATACAAGTTACCAATGGAAGTGCTATATGGCACTTTCCATATACAAGTTACCAATGGAAGTGCTATATGGCACTTTCCATATACAAGCTCCAAACAAGGAAGTACCAATAACTCAGAAATCAAGTCACTCTCCAAAAGTAAAAAAATGGGCAAACAAAAATCGTGAGGAGAAGTGAAAGGAAAGGAAAAGGATCGAATATTTTGGACAAAGTCTAAAAAGGAAAAATGGTAGAAGCAAAATTCTATGGAAGAATTTAGCTTGGGAGGAAGGTGCTATAATAGAATAACCTAACATCACTTCATAGATGAAATGAACTATGGATATATTGACCCTCTCACGTGACTGAGGGAGAAGGAAAAAAGACAGGAAGAGAACAAGAAAAGATGTCGAGTAACTCTTATTTCACATGTATTCCCTTGTAAATAAACCCCTTTGTCTTTCACCCATAACCCCGTGTTTCTTCTGTATTCTTATTTAAAGTAAGGATATAACAAGATTTATGCACAGATATAGGGTGGAGGAAATCGTATATAGTGGTTGTAGCTATTCGAGTGTTTTTTGTTAAAATTTGGCAAGGGGGTATAGTTTGAAGTTCAGTCGAGCGCTTGCCATGAAAATAGCGGTAGAGTAGAGACAGGTTCGCGACGTCTCTTCTGTGGGAAAGAGGTTGTAGGGAAGAGAGGACATTACCTACTTGATTTCGAAACAGGTTTTGAACTTTATCAAAGAAGATAGGGCGCACCGAGCAGCTTCTGCCCACATGTCGCAACAGTACTCCATTTTAAAACGGACCTGCCTCTTATTCAGATAGAGGATGTATCAGCAATGAGATACGTATTGGAGCAACAGCGATCTTGGCAACATATTTGATGTACGTGTTCAATTTCAGATCAGGAGTGAAGGTCAGTCTCAGAAGCTTGTCAAAATATGGAGCTTCCCCAAGACGGGAGCTATTCATTTTAATTGAGACGGATCGGAGTGATTATAATGAAAGGAGAGAAACTCAGTTTTCGATACATTAAAATTAACCAACCACCCTTTTCCCCATTGCACTACGTTCTCAAGATCAAAACAGAGGAAACCTAGAAGATCTTGGTCATTGTTGGTCTTAGAAGTTTTGCCATAGATTGTAGCGTCGTCTGCATAAATGTCTACGAATGATCTAAGGATGCGGTTTGAGAGATCATTGATGAAGATACATTTTGGAACAACTGCTAATCGCATTCGGTGCAATTGAATGTCACGGACAGAGAAAACATTAGACCTCTTGTCTCATTTCAGATTTTTCCTCCTCCTAGATGCATTTCTTAACGAAGGTTGAGGGTACATCTATCTAAGTCGTTTTTAAATGCGCCCCCAGATACAAACTTGGAAATTTCTACATCTTGGCGCAGCACATACAGCGTCTCGTATTCCCATTGTTGTTTAACTTCGGTGATCCAACGAGAACCGGTGTGTCAACGTGATTATGCTTTACACACACACACACACACACACACACACACACACACACACACACATATATATATATATATATATATATATATATATATATATATATATAATGCTCCCTTTCTTGGGTTGAGCATATTGGAAAGTAATATACAAACTGCCATTAGCGTATTAAGCGACGCTCTTTGTATAAACAAATCGAGCGGATGCATTTGGACGATGTCCAAACATCGTTAATTCATTACCCACACAGCATCAGCCATATAGCGTAATGGTGAGAAGCCTTGACTGTCATTTGGGCGGTCGGGTTTCGATTCCGGCTTGAGGCAGATGCCTGTCTAACAGTAAAACAGTACTGTATGTGGTGGATTAAAATATATATATATATATATATATATATATATATATATATATATATATATATATAAGAGAAAGAAAATTAAAAGTTGTACTTTACAATCAAAATTTATTGTTCGACTGAATACTCCAAAACACAATTTACAAAGTCCTTATTCCGCAGAGTTTCAAATAATGCTCTTCTTGCTATTCTTCTCATCAGGGGACAGAAAGAAATCAGCAAATTATATTTGTAGCAATGCTAGAATTTGCTGGTTACGGCATTAAATGAAATCGCAATTTATTATAGTCATAAATTTCAAAGATATACATGTCCTTTAAAAACAACGAGTGTAAAATGTAGGAGATGTAAAACATAATAAAAACAAAAAAAACAAACGGGGCATGAAGAGAAGAACAGCAAAAATAGCATTCCTTGAAACTCCGCGTTTCCATTGAAGTTTACCATCGCGTACATCAGGTAAGCTCTACATCCTTTTGATTTCATTACTTATATATATATATATATATATATATATATATATATATATATATATATATATATATATATAAAGAAATAAAAATTACAATAAGTTTTCCAAGGTAATCAAAATGGTAAACTTAAAACATATTATAAATATTAAACAGTTAATATTTACAAGTAAAATAATCTCAACCAGATGTAAAAGCTCAATAAAACCGAAAAGGAAACAGAGTTTATAATATGAACAAATGATTAATAAAACATGTTAAAAAAACACTTGAAAAAGAGTTAAAAGCATATTTAATTTTAAAAAGGAAGCACAAGATAAATGGATAGTCCTTAATCCGCGGAGTTTCGAAGAAATACTCTCCTTCTCATCAGAGGGCAGGAATTAGCAAAATGCGGGATCGGATTTTGCATGTAAAAGTATTTAATGAAACCACAAGTAAGTCACAGATCTTACTTGGTTAAAAAAAAAGGGTGAGGTAAGGGGAATAGGAGGTAAAAGAAAAAAAATTAAATATGTTTTTAACTCTTTTTCAAGATGTTTTTAACATGTTTTATTAATCATTTGTTCATATATATATATATATATATATATATATATATATATATATATATATATATATATATATATATATATACCGGTTGTATCGATTGGTTTCTTAGATATAAATCCAATGAAACTTGAGCGATTATTAAAAAGTGCTCAATGCAGAACAGAGCTGGTATATAGTCTGTTTATCACACAAACATTATTCGTTATATATGTGCATACATGTTTCAGTGGAGTCCCAATTCAGGGACAACACTTCATTAGACAAAAAAAAATTTCAATATCAATTCGTTTTTGGTTTGATGAAGTGTTGTCCCTGAATTGGGACTCCACTGAAACATGCATGCACATATGTAACCAATAATTTCTTTTATAATAAATGTATAATGTTTGTATAATAAATACATACATATATATATATATATATATATATATATATATAAATATACATACATCTCTCTCTCATCTCTCTCTCTCTCTTTCTCTCTCTCTCTCTCTCTCTCTCTCTCTCTCTATATATATATATATATATATATATATAGTCCAATTTGATTGGACTTGTTGCCTTTTTGAGTTTTATGATAATCCATTCACACTTGGGATGGTTTGCTCTTGAATATGAATATTACGGCTTCATTAATTATTTGACTTTTTCAAATTTTAACGAAGTTTTTATGCTTCACGTCACACTTAAATTATTTATGCTTGGATTCCAGTTTCTTCTTTTGCTTTCATAGAAAACTGTTCCAGGAATTTATTGCTTGAGAGACTAACTGGATGATTGATTATAATTTACTTTTTAGCGTTCGCCCAGAAAGTTTCTCATTTATGTTTTTTTTTATATTTATAAGTTTATGCTAAGCAGTGAAGCATTCTTTTTTCACTAATGTATATCCTCTTATGAAAACAGCATATCTTTGAAAATCTATGGATTAAGGATTTTTCATGATTGAAATTCCTTTGTTTGAATATGATGGATCAATAAATATTGCAATATTTTCAATTTTATTTTCTATGATTTATTTTTCCTATTTCTTAAATTGGTCTGTTTAGTGTTTTGAGTTTTTGATTATTTTAAAAGGTTTAAATTTATCTCTCTCTATATATGTATACTTAAAAAAAAAACTATCCGCCCACCTAACTCGTAATACGCCACGATGTGACCGTGACAAAAATATGTATATATAAAATTAAAAACATAATTTGTCTGAGGATAGTGGAAGTATTCCTATAGAAGGCGCTCGCTACAGAAACTTATGGATCCAACCTAAACAGTTTTGAGAAAAACGAAAAAAAAAAAAAAAAAAATGCGGAGATTGGAGAAGACAAAAAAAGAAAATGGCGAAACAGAAAAATTCCGTGCTTTTCAATAACATTGTGTTTTAAAAGTAATTTGATTTTTTTCGTTTATTTATTTTCTTCAGTTGCCAATCGATTCGACTCCTATTTAAATGTAAACTTTGTGTCAACCCAACATCCATCCTATGGCGATTAAGAGTGAATATTAATAAAGTTTATATCGTCTCTGAAACGATTGTTCACAAATTCACAAATTCAAGTTCTTGAATTCTTGGAACACATGCAAATATCATGAAGTTATTTCGCTTACTGTCGATTTATTCAATTTGTCCCTTCAATAAATTATATCCGCATAATATTTTATGAGGAGATATGATATGTCATGTATATATATATATATATATATAGTAAGTTATGAAAATATATATGGCAATTAAGCTACAACGCATATCCCGCGTTTCATTCTTGTGAGAATTCGTCAGGCTTAAGAATGAAACGCGGAATATTCCGTGTAGCTTAATTGCCATATATATATTCATAACTTACTACCTAGCTCTACCCATGTATTGAGCACCGTTGAAGCAAATACTGAAAATTTACGCATAACATTAAATCTTCGTATATAAATTTATGTGATTAAATGAAGTACATATATATATATATATATATATATATATATATAATTTCGAAAACATCGCTAAAAAACATCCCCACACCCAGCAAGCATAGCTAAAAACGAGAAACAACCACAGAATTCACGCATAAGCCTGACGAATCCTATAGTGGATGAAACGCCGAATATTCAGTGTAGCTTAATCGCCATATATATTTTATAAATTACTAACTAGCTCTACCTAAGTATTGAGTACTTTTCAAGTAAATACTTAAAGTTTACACATGAATCTATACTTTCGTATATTAATTTTATGTGAGTAAATGAAGCAGTTATATATATATATATATATATATATATATATATATATATATATATATATATATATATATATATATACTAGCAGGGCCACCTATCGTTGCCCTATCGTAAAATATTGATATTGTAATTTACGCAGATTTCGTATTACGTATTTATTGTTATAGTGAATTATTTCATAGCATATTGTACCTAATATTTAAAAAAAAGTCATGATTTCAAAAGTAAAAAAAAAAAAAATGAATTGAGTGCCACCAGTTAAAATCGAAACCGAAACTAAAACATAAGAAAACATAATTTCATGATTGAAACCATGTCTACATGTTAAGCAACGATTAAAGTTTATTTGTACTCAATATTGTTCGTCTGAGGAGCAAGTATGAATTAGTGAGTGATGTATTGCTATGGACTCCACGACACGGACGTGTAAGTAAAGGACGACCTAGATCCGCGTACATCCAGAAAATAGCACGCGATGCCAACTGTTAACCTGAAGATCTGAGGCAGCTGATGGAAGGCAGGAAACTCTGGAGAGGAAGAGCCACATTAGTCCGGCCAAGGATTTTAAATACAACTGATATTGCGTGTCAGGTATCAATGTACCTAGCATTAGAACTTTCAGTTTTAAAAGACATGTTATAGGTTAATCTAAATGTGTAATTAATCAGTATCAATTCGCTGCAAACATCGGGATTCCACTTTCCAGTGTTTATAGACAACGAGGTTCATCTTTCTCTATTGCTTTTGAGACTAGCGCAAATGCTTGAAGTCCAGATTGTCGAACAAATCTGAGCCCAAAGCAATCATTTGTTTTTTAGCCCCACATCCGGAAGCTATATTACAGCGATACGTTTGCTGATGTATGATCGTGTTAATCTATCTATCTATCTATCTATCTATCTATCTATCTATCTATCTATCTATCTATATATATATATATATATATATATATATATATATATATTATGAGAATAATGGAAATAGTATTCCGACAAAATAGAGAAATAAAAAGGAACAAACCGAGTTATGTGTTCATCAATGTTTCGTCTTTATTTCGAGACTTCCTCTGGATGAATGAGATAAAGAGGCCAGTACAAATATTTGTACTGGTCTTTTTGTTTCTTTATCTCATTCATCCAGAGGAAGTCTCGAAATAAAGACGAAACGTTGATGAACACATAACTCGGTTTGTTCCTTTTTATTTATTTCTCTCTTTCTCTCTCCCTCTCCTTCTCTCTCTCTCTCTCTCTCTCTCTCTCTCTCTCTCTCTCTATATATATATATATATATATATATATATATGGTCTTATGAAAATTTTACTAGGTTTATATAATAGAAAATTCGGTAATCGTTCCTATACCAATAAGTTTTAAGTCAAAATGAGATGACATAAACTGTAAGATACAAAATTATCATATTTCATAATTGAACATTTATATATTGTTTTAACAAAATCAAGATATCAAGGAATAGATCGATAGCAACGAATAGTGTAATTTATCGTTATATATATACATATATATATATATATATATATATATATATAAATATATATATATATATATATATATATATATATATATATATATATATATATAATATCATTTGAAAAATATTATAGTTATAAAGCCTCTTTAATGGATTAAAATTGTAGCCCTGTTTAAGGAATTTGAAAAAATCCGTTAAGATTAGCGAAAACGCAACATTTCGACTTTCCGTCGTCGAATGCTTTCAGATTGTTTAATACGCATGCCCACCGAAATGGCATTCATAGGCACTTGATTCCTTTCAATTCTTGTGTTAATCGCCGTTGGCACAAAGAAAGTTACTGGCCTATAAAATCAAGAGTCACTTTGTGTCTGGGTTTAAATCTCTCGGACAACAGTAATTATCATTTCCTTCCCGAATGATTGCGTAAGCTTGAAACCCTAGGGTCGTGAGATATAAAAATAATTGTTAACATTTATTCAAAAAATGTTTTATATATATATATATATATATATATATATATATATATATATACATATATATATATATATATATATATATATATATATATATATATATATATATATATATATATATTAGTGATGGTACGATTCCAATTTTTTTCCCCCGAGTCCGATACAATTATCGATTCCATTCTAAATTCCTGATTCTGGTAAAATTGGCGATTCCGATTCTTTCTAAATTCTAAATATAGAGTTTTTTTTTCGGTAGGGGCTGATTACAACAAAACCCACGTAATATGTCCATATCTTTTTCTCAAATGTAAATATAAACTTATGGGTGGGATATATAGTTCTCCAAAGTTTAAAATTAATAAATAGTTATCGTTTCACCATTAATACAAGTCGTGGAAAATTACATTTTTAAACAAAACGTAGAAATAAAAAACTAATAAAAATAATCGTTTTGGGCATCGGACAAAAGACAGATTTTTTTCCGATTCCGATACGATTCCAATACTTTCGAAAGTTCCAATTTTTTCGATTCTCGATTTCGATTCCGATTAATCGGCTAAAGCCTAATTCACTGCCCGCATAGCCGCAGCTGAATAGCGCATCGGTTAGAAGCTCCGACTGTCGTTTGGACGTCGGGTTTCGATCCTGGCTTGAGGTAGTTGCTTGTCTAGCCGCACTGATGAACTGCGAAACAGTACTGTATGTGTATGACTATATATATATAGTAATTTATAAAAATATATATGGCAGTTAAACTACACAGAATATTCTGCGTTTCATTCTGGTGAGAATTCATCAGGCTTATGCTGTGTAGTAAGTAGTAAGTTATATATATATATATATATATATATATATCGTTTCGACTTGATTGCATTGTTTTGTCACTTGCCAACATTTTTAGCCATCCGAAATATTGGTGGTGGAATCATGATTCCTGGTGCATGTCTTCGAGATGGGTGGCGTGGGGGAGAACGTTCATCAAAAAATGAGGGGGGGGGGAGAGGCTGTGGGCCTCTCGAAAATAAAAAGAGAAAGGGAAAAATAAAGTAAAAGAAAACTTTTTGTTCTTCGTGATTGCCGTTCTACGTGCAAAACCTTCATTGCGTCTCAAGTGGTTCGACACGACGACGACGACGACGAGTGGGTGCGACTTTTACGTTTCCTTTCGTTTTGCTGTTTTTGAAGGGGAAAACTGAAGAAAATACGCACGACAGATAGAAGCACGACAAGAAGACAGATAAAGTGTAGTGTGTGTGTGTGGGGGGGTGGTATAGGGTCCGCCAGAAGATGAGATGGGGCATCTGACGGACGAAAGGGAAGATGGGGAGGGAGTATACCCTCAAAGTACTCACACAGAGATACAGGGAGGATGAGTTTGCACAAATGTGAGAAAAAGAGGGAAAAGTGATATTATTATTATTATTATTATTATTATTATTATTATCAAATGAAAACGCATAATACAAATGCTTTGAATGGGTAAGAAGCGCGTTGATGTGTTGGGAGGGGGCTACGTAGAAGTGGTTTGAGCAAGGGAGCCACAGAACATAGAGTATTCGATCCCTTTTCCAGTCCTCAACAATTCAATTTCCTCTTGAACGCCTCTCCATCGCCGTCCCTACCCGTCTTCGTTTTCGGGGGAGCGAAGAATGGGGAGAAAAAGGGGAGGAACAACGACTTCTTCTTCTTCTTCTTCTTCTTCTTCTTCTTCTTCTTCTTCTTTTCCTCGTCCTCATCCTTTCGTCCCGTCACATTTCTGCCATGACTTACCCGAATCATCCTTTCCCTCCTCCTTCTTCTTCTCGTCCTCCTCCTCATCCTCCTGCTTCTTTCGCATCTTTGTCGTCCCTTCCGAAAAAAAAAAGTCGTCACTACAAACTCATCGTCCACTTCTGTCATCGTTTCTCATCAATGTCCCCATCGGTCGTCATCAACACCGTCCTGGCACTTCAAGGGAAGCTTCGACGACCCTCTTTACCCTCAACTCCACCAAAACCCACCCTTTTACCACAACCTCCACGTTTCTCCCTCTTGGACACTAGTTCTCCATAAAAATCGCCCACCCCAAACAAACGCCATAAAAATGCGTTAAAGGTGATCAAGGAATTAATGATTCTAAAAATAATGGTAAAACGGACGATAATACTCAAAACACTGGGATTCCTATTTTAGCAAATATCTAAGAATTATTCATATTATTTGGATTCTTCGGACAACTGTTCTTGTCGAAATAAAAAATTTTTTTGTCGAACTTGGAAATCTTTCTTTCGAACTGCAATTTGCACGTAATTTCCGAGTTAAACAGAAAAAAAAATATCCTGAGTTTGAAAAGATACATCTGAAGAAGGTTGGAGGTTACATCGACCGAAACGCTGTGAAAATCACACTTATGATGAGAGCAGTAGTCCTAAGAATTCAAATGATACGGATAACCAAGCCTCATCTAAAAAATTCATAATTGTAATATCTAAGAATTACTTCAGTTATTATTTAAAATCCTACGGAAGTTGCGATTATTAGGAGGGCTGTGACAACAGCATATTCTTTTCATTGTTTTGACTCTTGAGTATATATCCGTTAATATCTTATATGTTTTTATATAGACTGATGTGGTTCTCAGTTGATTAACTGTACCTTACTGTCGGATATATACTTGAGAGTCAAAATTAATAGTTATGTTTACCTAGTTAAATTACTGTTCCTATTTTCTTGCCTCTCAACGAAAGCAGAGTTTGGTCGCTTTTTAAAGTGGAGAAATCCAGCGTGCCAAATAAGGGAATGCTTGAGTGGGAGAAAAAAAATCATGTCCATAAGGTTTGCTACTTCAATGACCGAAAGCAGAAAACGATGATGCCTAGTATCAGAACGAGTCTCGGGATGATTAATTGGAATCGAGAACCCCACTCGTCAAAAAAAAAAAAAAAAAAAAAAAAAATCGAAATTTTTTGAGGTATAGGAATCGGAAAATGTTCGGACTAATTTCCAATTCCAAAAACGATTCTTTCCTTTTTTTTTAAAACTTAATTTTCTAAATGATAAATTGAAATCACCAGTAAACTTAAAAAAAATATATATCATAATAACAAAAACAACAACAAAAAATGTCCCAGTAAAAATAGTGAAAGATATAGATACAAATCGCACAATATATGTATATAAAATTTTGGCGACAATACATGAAGGGAAAATATGAAAAAGTTTGCAAAAAAACAAACAAAAAAAACAAAAACAAAACAAAAAGAACACAAAAAACATATCTATATTTAAAAGTAATCAATTTCAGAACAGGATGTTTACATATTAGAAAATGTGTAAACCATGAACTTAATTGTATCGGAATTGAGAAGATTCATTAATCAGAACAGATACTACACTTTGCTCATAGACAAAAGGCCAAGGAGACCGTTTCTTTAAATTACTGTTGACGTCCATGAAACAATGATTTAGCTCAAATTGGTCTAAAAATGGAGGTAAACCCGTCCACTTCCTAATATGTTTGTTTCGTTGACTAAATTGCCCTTGCAACAATTTCGAGTATAAGAAGCAATCGTAGCATTGGAATAATTATACGCTGAAGGCAGCATCCGTTGCTATATCTCTCGCAGTTGAACAGCGATGGAGACGTTGCAATGTTTTCGATGTCTTTTTTAAACGGATTTGTAACTTTCAAAGACGCCAACAACGCAAAAGTTTCACCAGCTCTTTTTCTAATACAGCAGGAGGTCTTCATTATTTTTTTTTATTTATTTTACCTCCCCTTTATAAGAGGTAAATCTTAAACCATTTTCATGCAGCATGTCTTAAGGAAATACTGCGTACTTAATCTAAATTGTTCTTGAATCACATGCGTTCAAGTTGAGCTGAGTTCCGAAAAGACCCGTAATGATGAATAAACGAGGTAACAAGTATTCTTCGATGTCACTGACTCTCAGCAAAAAATAAACAATATAATTGTTCAAATTAACAGTTATCTTATTGTAGAAGAACTTATGCATGATAGGGTTAAATAATTATGTCACTGAACGAGTAAAAGAATTACAAAATAAAAACAAGTGAAGCATGCACAGTGAACAAGGCATAAAAATGACTAAGTTCAGCATTTGCCCCCCACCCTCCCATTTAGCCCCAAAAGTCCCCAGAGGACGTCAAATCCTGGTAAAAATGAACAAACGGTGCAGTTTTAGGCCTTAACATATGTAAACTTGAGTTCTGGAACAACAATATGCGTGAATAAGTTAAATTACTTTCGTTGTTTTGTGTCCCAAATTCACAACATTTTTTTTTATCAATAATAGTTTACAGTGTAAGATGTCTCAAAATGACCCATAATGTTTACTTATTAGAAAAATGTGAAACCCATAAACTTAATGCTTCCCGACCATTCTCTTGAAATTCACATACTCATAGGCTTAATTTATTGCTGGCGATCCTACCGAAAAATGCTGACGGGGCTGCTCAGGTATGTCTTTGTGTATTTCTCCTAGTGTGCTAAATTTTGAAAATCTCATCTAGTCTCGTAGCTACTCTCTCTCTCTCTGGAGATGAGGTAAATAAAAAACTGTAGATCAACTGTGAGAAATAAGATATGAAATTTCACATCTCCAACCATATTACCTCTAATAATCTCCTACAGATTACAAAAGGTTTGGAAATGGGGAAGAAAACATTAATTTATTTACTGAATTTACGATCGTTAATTTGAAAGGTCTATGATATATAGTAAATGTAGTTATTATTTTATTGTTTTTTTAAGCTATTAAGTAAAAGGGTCAATTATATTACTTAAGGATAAAAGAGTTTGCGAGTTGACCTAATTTAAGTTAATATAGTAAACTAAAAGACCACCCAGCGTTGCCCGGTCGTAAAATACGTATAAATATTATATCTTAATTCATGCGGAATTCTTATTTGTTATAAACAGAAATACCGTAGGTATTGAACGTAACGTTAAATTTCTTAATAAAAAGGAAGTAAAAAAACAAAACAAAAAACAAACAAACAAAAAATCAGAAAGAAACTGAGACATGTGCATGCGAGTTTTTTTTCTAAACAGTTCACATCTTGTAAAAAAAAAAAAAAAAAAAAAAACCCGAGCTGAGATCGAAACCAAAACCTAATGACAGTGAGTTAAGTACAATAACCATTAGGCCAGCTTTACGTGATCTTTAAAAAGTGTTTTCATACATACATATTCTTAACATAAGTAATCTGTCATGTGAACGGTACACGCATGAGCATTCGTAAAACAGTTTACAAACAGATAAAACTCTGACAATCCTCACGTATCGATTTTTCAATTTTAACCCCTTAACATCCCTTTTTTTCGGATGAAAACGAATTAAAACGTTTTTCACATGTCTGAATACCCTATATACGAAATGTCAAGTCTGTGCATCAAAAGTTCGTTGAGTTCATAGGTTGAGAATTGTCCTCACACACACTCTCACTTTTATAGATATATAGATTAACTGTTTGCGCGTGGTAAGAAGCCACATCCGTTTCTATGTCACACGTTAGTATTCATGAGCATAGACAATCTAGCGGCGGATCTAGAGTAGTTATCCTTTATTACAAATCCTGCATTTCCACGGATAGCAATATATTGTACTCAATGAAAAACAAATTATTTGATTCTGCGAACAGCATGTCTGCACAGAGGTGATCACAGAGATTTAGCAATGCAAAGGCATAATTGCTCCAGTTAATGGCGTACAGTGGACTATATTCTGATTTAGCGTGTCGTATATGCAATTAGCTATTAAATAAAACTATTAAGTCTAATAATAGCACAGGAGAATTTTAATAAGACTCTTATAAAAAAAGAACACTAGCTTCTCAAGCTTCTGGACGCAATAAGTGAATAAGGATCATGGTGTACGAACTTCGTGAATATTACGACGGCAAATGATGGATGACTAAAGCCAAGTTATTAAACGTTTATTAGCAAGATCACGTTTGAAGTTCATGGTAATTTACTTATCATCATCTCATCTTTTCTTATCGTAAAAGCACCTGCCAGCTATTTAAAACAATAACAGAAAGGTTTTAGTCTTTAAGTGTATTTGTTATAACAATTCAAAGCATTAAAAAAATAATAAAGAAACTGTCTTTTTTAATTGTAAAAATAATTGTCGGCTAAATATCCTTTAATTTAAATAAATACTGGGTGGTCCACCTAAAAATAGCCCAATCTCTCAATTTTTTTTTCAGATCAAGCGACCCACTTAAAAGTAGCCCGATCTCTCTTCTCCAAGTTGTCTTTTTCAGAGTAAGTGGCCCACTTAACAGTAGTCCGATCTCTCTAATCTTTCTCTAATCAATTTTTTCTCATATTAAGCGACCCACTAAAGTAGCCCGATCTCTCTAATGTTTCTCTAATCTATTTTTTTTCAGATTAATCAGCCCACTTAAAAGTAGCCCGATCTCTAATATTTCTCTAACTTTTTCAGATTAAATGGCCCACTTAAAAGTAGCCCAACCTCTCTAATAGTTCTCTAATCAATGTTTTTTTCCAGATTAAATGGGCCACTAAAATTTAGCCCAATCTCTCTAATCAATTTATCAACTTAAGCGGCCCACTTAAAAGTACTCCGAGCTCTCTAATCTTTCTCTTAACGACCAACTGACACCACAAGACAAAAATTCGATTTTTTTTCCAACAAGGTGGCGCTACATACCACACGTGTCCAAAACCCAAAAGATGGAATTAATAAACGATCCAAAACCAAAAAGAATTGGAATTGATAAACGATCCCAATTTTACTATAAAAATGCCTAAAATTTCATTATATTAGGTTGTACACGTGTTTTGCTGAATAGCGAAAGATCAGTGAACAGAGACAAATTGATATACCCCCGCCCCTCCAAAAATGCTAAAAGTTTATTATATGGAATCAAAAAATAATTTGGAGAAGGAGGGAAAATGGAGATAAAGTCAGCAACAATATTACAGAAAATACTTATTGCACTATTTATTTATTCTCCAACTAAAATAATTGGATTCAACAATTTGGTGAATAGCTTATGTATTTAGGCAGCGTGTTTTCATTCAGACAGATATTATTAAATAGCACGAAGTGTTTTTTCTTAAAGATTTTTTTTTTGTAATTTTTCAATTTTCAAAAGGTCATTCTTATGTATCGGTCGGATTTGTAAAGGAAAGTTCAGTAGTTGTTTTCGTTCAACTGTGTTTTTTGAAAGTATTTTCTTCAGTTTTTGTTTCGTTTAAAATCTAAATGTTTTTATATGCTTCAGTTCAAATTACATTTAAATTACTTATTATTTCGTCCATCTGTTTTCTCTTTTTTTGAAAGTATTTTCAATTGATTTTCTTCAGTCGGTTTCATGCAGTTCTTGATTACTGTTTCTTTTGAAATGTGGATGCTTTTAAATGCTTCAGTTCAAATTACATTTAAATTACTTGAAATAGTGAAGCGTCTCGTGTGTAAAAAAACTACATATATATGCTGGTAACGACTACTCGTCCTTCGGGCAGCAATTAATAAATCTATCGTCTTCTTTATAGCAAGAAATAATTTTCATTCAGCATTTTGGTAACACGAAGCAAAATTATAATTATTCCACAACATTGAAATATATTAAATAATGCCATCAAAACAATATTTTTGTAAAAATATTGTGATCATATTATTTAATATATTGTTGAGGAAGTTTACTATGCATGATTAGGAAAAAAACAAAAGTTATTTGACATGGTCTTTTCGAAGTCGAGGAATTTGATTTTGTATAAGCATAAAAATGAAAATGAGTTCCTCATTAAAAATGTTTAAAAAAACGAAATGAATAACCGAGGAAAAATGAAACAACTGATTAAATAAAGTAATTTTAGAGGCGGATGTTGTAATTTGCTTGAATCGTTGTGCGGAGAATGAAAGAAGTAGTGTTTAAAGGTCATTACAATGCTTTAAGAAAACAGCGTAGACATAAGTTAGTGTATAAAATAAAAAGACAATATTGAACGGATTTCAATATTTTTCAATTATAATATATTTATTTATCAACATAACTTGTTGCACACGATGGTAAAAGTTTATATCCTGAAATTTTCGAGAATAAAATCTCTTCGTCAGGAAAGAAAATGAAATGTGTGCAACTGTTGTTTGACCATTATTTATTTATTTATTTGTTTGTTTGTTTGTTTGTTCTTTTATTTATTTATTGTATCGATGACTAGAACACTTCCGTGACTGACTCCTTATACCTCTCCTGTTCCCTCTATCCGCTTTCATAATATGAGGAGAAATAAGGTACTTGCACAGTATTCTATCCAATAAATAAGATACTTGTATAGTATTCTACCCAATAAATAAGATACTTGTATAGTATTCTACCCAATAAATAAGGTACTTGTATAGTATTCTACCCAATAAATAAGGTACTTGTATAGTATTCTACCCAATAAATAAGGTACTTGTATAGTATTCTACCCAATAAATAAGGTACTTGTATAGTATTCTACCCAATAAATAAGGTACTTGTATAGTATGCTACCCAATAAATAAGGTACTGGTATAGTATTCTACCTACATTAGAAAACAATGAAAAGGCATACTACTCGATCATGTGACGTGATTTTTCAGTTTGAAAAACTTTTATGGACGTCACAGGTAAGATTTTCTGTGTTTTTCTTTATATTGGTATTATACTGTACAAGTACGTTATATCTTGAGTTGATTACTGTACAAGGACCTTATTTCTTATTTTAAAATGAAACTACTCGATTTTTTTACGTAATTTTCGGTTGTGCTAACTTTTCCGTACACCGCGGTTAAGAGTTTGTTTTTCATATAGGTATATACTGTAGAAGCACCTTGTTTATCATTTAAAAGTCATACTAATCGATGATTTTACGTAATTGTCAGTTTTATGTATGTCACAGGTAAGATTTTCTTTTTGTTACGGCTAAGAGTCTTGTTTTCATATAGGTACGAATATCACATGTTAACTATTACTAAACAAAGAAAAAGAAAACAATGCTTGGGAGATTTGCATTGTGATAAAAAAACGAAGACTATTCCCCCACCCCCGCCTAAAAAAACGGAGGAGATAATACCTGGGATATTTACTTGTGTACAAAACAGAAACTACTCCCCCTACCCCTGCCTAAAAAAGAAGGGTTGGTAGTCCCTGAAAGACTCCATAACACTTAATCGTGGTTTGTTCCCCACACCACCACCACCGTGACGTCATTTCTAGAAGATGACTTCAGTTTTTGCAAATGTATGCAGAAATACACTGTTTTATTATAAACTAGCCTGGGTGCCCGACGTTGCCCGACGTTGCCCGACGTTGCCCGGGTGTTAAGAGGTGTGTGTTGGGGGGGGGGAAATTGTAGTAGGCAGGCTCGAACTCGTAACGCGAAGGCAGAAAAGAAAGTGGAGGCGTGTGTGAGTGTTGGTTGAGAAAAAAAGAAAAAGGAAAAAGAAAAAAAGAAGGAAAATTGCGAGCGCAAAAAAAAAAAAAATGGTAGTAGGCAGGCAGGCTCGAACCCGTACCGAGTAGGAGGAAAAGATAGTGGGGGAAAAAACGTGGCGCGTTAACCATTGCACCCATTGCCAAACCGGAATGAGGTTTAAATAAAGGCTAGCCAATCGAGGCGATGACTTTTGAAAATATCGGCGAAAAAAGTGATCGCTCACTGTATAAAAGTGCCCAGTTGAGGGTGACGGAACTAACGCTTTTGGCCAATTTTTCGATATTTGTCGCGCTTCAAAATGATACCGATTTCGGGAAAATCCGTCGCCTCTTTCGAAAGTTTAAGCATACATACATACATGCATACATGATATATGATGATTGCAACGTCTTGTCAGACGAGTGCCACTCCCTCAGACATTTAAAATCCATGAGCCCAAATGTCTGATGTTACAGAGTCTTAGCTTTGTACGACAGCTAAGTCTCTCTCTCGGTTCAAAATGTTGAGATCCAGCAACAAGCAAGAGCAAGATAGCCAACAACAAATTTAACTGCAGACCAGCTTAATGCGGGTACTGGTCTTCCGCTTTATGTTTTTTTTAAATCAGAGATTTGCTGCTCCTAGAAAGGTTGCCTTCAACACGGCTTACGGGAGCCCTCTCTACCCCAATACACATATACACACACACACAAATATACACGGTGCTAGTTGGCCGTTGACCCAGAATAAAGAGTTCATTCGCCCTTTGGAAGGTCTTGTTTTTAATCCTTCAGGGAGACTAGCCGCCCTCCTCACCAAACAAGTCTGGTGGGGGAACCAGTTTAGTCGCCGGTGACCCGACCATGAGGCAGATAGTACTGGGTTACATGATACCAGTAGCATATGACATGACCTGACATAACATGCATGCATGCATACATACATACATACATACATACATACATACATACATACACACAGACAGGCGAAATTTATATAATAGATTAACATAAAATATCCTGGAAAAATGGAAACCGCCAAACAAAAATTGGCCTAGTTGAACTTAGAAGACCAACAACTAATTGATGTAGTGGTAGTGACGCTTTAGGCTGTTGCATTTTGAAGGTAAATACTTTTCTTCAGAAAGAAAGGAAAAGCCAGCATTACACAAATATAAAGGTAAAAAGACAACATCGACTTTTTTTTTTTTTTACAAAGGCATCACCACATTATCAAGGCCCAGAGGCCACTCAAGGATAAGGGTTAAAGAGTGTACAGTAGAAATTGGTCAATATAGTAATCATTAGTAATGAAAATTTGGTAAATTTAATAACTTATATGGAACGGCTCATCAAGAACTTATTTACTTTAGACTTGAACACAACCATATTGTAGTCAGCCGGAAAGCAGGAAAACGGAAGACAATTCCACAGGCGTGCAGTTCTAAGAAAGAAGCCTTGTTCATGGAATCTACGTTTAGGTTTAGGCACAGATAAAGAGTGGGGGAAATTATTGATAGTGTTTACAGCTAGACGAGTGTTTCTTGTGAAAGTTTGGCGAGGGGGTACCATAGATTGAAGCTCAGTTGAACACTTTCCATGAAAATAACGATACATCAGAGACAAACTCGCAACATCTCTTCTGTGAGATAGAGGTTGCAAGGAGGAGAAAAGGACATCTCCTACGAGGCTACGAAGTCTATTTTGAACTCTATCGAGGCAGGACAAGTCCTTTCTAGCAGCTCCTGCCCAGATGTGGCAACAGTATTCCATCCTTGGACGTACCTGGCTCTTATATAGGTAGAGAATAGCATCAGCAGTGAGATATCTACTGGATCGATAGAAAGATCCCACCATTTTTCCAGTGGCCTTGGCAACAGATTTTATATACGTGTTCCATTTAAGATCAGGAGTAATGGTCAAGCCCAGAAGCTTGTCAAAACTTGAGGCCTCCTGAAGACGAGAGCCATTCATTTCAATTGATGACAAATGTGAATTAGAATGTTGATGATGTAAAGAGAGAAGCTTGGTTTTAGATGCATTAAAAGTAACCAGCCACTCCTTTCCCCATTGTACTACGTGCTCAAGATCAGAGGAGAGAGAATTGGAGAGAACTTGGTCGTTTACTGTCTTAGATGTGGTACCATAAATGGTAGTGTCGTCAGCATAAATGTCTACAAATGATGTAAGGATATGATTTGGAAGATCATTAATGTAGATCAGGAAAAGAGTTGGGCCCAGGATGGATCCCTGAGGGACACCGGCATTAATACTGTGAGCTTCTGATTTTTGCCCCTCAACTACTACTCTTATGAACCTATCAGAAAGAAATGATTTAATAATTGAGAAGACTTTTCCAGCTATACCATAGCTAGCGATCTTATGAAGTAAACCTTTATGCCATACCCTATCAAAGGCTTTAGATATGTCAAGAGCAATTGCCCTAGAAAGATTGCCACCGTCGAGAGATTTGCTTATCCTATGCGATATAACTGTAAGGACATCTGCTGTAGATCTAGCAGAACGGAAACCATATTGAGTGTCACTAAGAAGGTTATTTTTATTGAGATGTTTGATTACTTCTGTATTTAACACAGATTCTAGCAACTTACTCATGACGCACAGGAGACTTATTGGCCTGTACTGAGAGGGGGATGAGCGATCACCTGAATTCTTAAATACAGGGCATACTGATGAGATTTTCCAGGGAGATGGGAAACTATTCTCCTTAAGACAACGTTTAAACAGTTTTGTAAGTATGGGCGCTAATTCAGGTAGAAGTTTTTTGAGTACTATAATTGGAATACCATCAGGGCCAGTTGCTTTACTCGAATCAAGGTTTTTGATTAGCTTCGCAACATCACGTACAGATATACGTATATCACATAGCGTGTTTTCAGATACAGGAGGAAATATTGGGGGTTGGCGGTCTTGGTCGCAAAGGGTAGAATTAGCTGCAAAGTTCTTGACAAAGAGTTTGACTTTGTCTGATGCTGACGAGATTACCTCAGGTCCATTGATAATAGTTGGGATGGAGCACACGCTTCTGTTCAGGATTCTGTTTGCTATTTGCCAAAACTGGTGGGAACCAAGCCGCTTCTCAGCTACTTTGGACTTAACCGATTGACCATACAACACTCTTGCGTTCCTTATTACTTTCTTACAATGGTTGCTGGCAGTCCTGAAAACGGCTTTAGTTTCCATACATCTATTACGTTTGAAGCAGTGGAAAAAGTGATTTCTGTGCGCAATGGCAGCAGCACATTCTGGAGAGAACCATGGCTGGCTGTTAGGTTTTTGCTGAAACTTTTTAGAGGGTATGAAATGGTCAATACCTACAATTAACCATTCAGTTAGGTCTAATACTATAGAGGACACATCCTTTTTAAACATGGAATGCAGAGGTAGATCAGATATAAATGTACGGAAGCTATCCCAGTCAGCCTTAGTGTATCGATATACTGTACGATGAAGAGGTACGTCTGGGGACTTATTACATTTCATTTTTATCTTAATTGATACAACAGAGTGGTCGGAAGATCCAAGAGGCGACAGAACAGAAACTGAACATAGTTCAGGGCAAGTTGTGAGAAAAAGGTCTAGTAGGCTCGCATACTGGCCGTCATTATAGGGCACACGGGTAGGTTCCTGAACAATCTGAGTGAGGTCATAGGCAATGGAGAAATCATGACAGAACCTCCCCTCATCATCGGTCTTGTTTGAGTGGGTCAACCATTCGACGTTGTGAACATTGAAGTCTCCACATACGTGAATGTTAGCTGAAGGATAAGTAGAAAGGACTTGATCAATTTTCTCAGATATGCTTTGAAAGATAGTAACTCCGCTGTTGTGGGGGCGATAGAGAGTAAATATAAATGCAGTAGTGTGAGCTAAAGCAACCCGGAAGCACATATAGGGTAAGTTAGGATCTTCCCTGGAGATGTCCCTCCCACATGGAAAGCTATCTTTAATATAGGCACATATTCCATGCCCATGGCGATCTTGGGGGTCAGATTTAGAAGTTAAGTTAGAGTATCCTGAAATTGCAAACTCATCTAGGGAAATAGCCTGTCCAATGCCAGTTTCACTTAAAAATAAAAGGTCTGGTTTAGTCTCCTGTAATTGGGTTTCAACCTCTGGAAGGTTAGAACGAAGACCCCTGATGTTGGAGAAGGAGACATGGTAGTAGGGGTCTACGTTGGAAGTTGGAGAACTTAAAAAACATTTAGACTAGAAATGAAAAAAAAATGGTGGATAATATAATGGAGATGACTGAAGAAGAGCATGAAGAGGAAATTTTAAATTAGGAAATAATGAGAAACTAATAATAATAATAATAATAATAATAATAATAATAATAATAATAATAATAATATAAAAGGCTATATATCGATCTATCTGTCTGTCTGTCACCATTTTTTCAAACTCTATCTCCCCCGAAGCTAAAAGTCGCAGAGCAACGCTAGGGGCTTCAAGTGATTGGATTTTTTTAAGGGCCGTTCTTTTATTGGTCTTTTAAGGGGTACAAAATTGAGTCAAAATTGGAGAAAAAAAATCGTTAAACCTTTTGTGCATTCATCTTACTTTACTTTTTAATTTTTCATCCGTTTATGTATGTGTCATGTTGGTACGGTGGTAAGTCAGCAGCTTTGAATGCTACAGTTTCAGTTTCGATTCTAGCCGATGGCACGTAAATACTTTCTTTTTACTTTTGAAATCACGACTCTATAATAATATGCACGAAACCTGGACAAATTAAAATATCATATTTAAGCGTACTTTACGCCCGGCCAAAGCCGCCCATCCGCTAGTAATCTAATATATAAAAGTCTATATGTCTGCCTGTCTGCCTCCATATTTTCAAATTCTATCTCTCCCGAAACTAAAAGTCGCAGGAATTTTTACGTGCCGTTCTTTTGTGGGTCTTTAGCCGGTTAAAATAGTTTTAAATAGGTTAAAGAGGGATAAAAATTGAAAAAAATCGTTATACATTTTGTATATTCATCTTAGGTTATATTTAATTAGTTCATATGCATATCACATAAGTACAGTGGTAACGTCACCAGCTTTGAATGCTATAATTTTTCTTTCGGTTTCGATTCCAGCTCATGGCACTCAAATACTTTTTTTTATTTTTGAAATTACAGCTCTATAATAATATATGCGAAATCTGGACAAATTAAAATATCATGTTTAAGCGTATTTTACAGCCAGGCAAAGCTGGGTTCCCCCTCGCCCCGCTAGTATAAGATAAAGTAATGTATATAAGGAAAATAAAAAAAGCAGAAATTAAATCAAACGCAGAAAAAAAACAAGGAAAGTTTAAGATTTATAAGTGTGCGCTTATTTGAAGGCGAATAAAATACATTTCTGTTTTCTTTAAATTTTGTTTATAAAACTCCGGCTTTGTATTTATACATGCCATGCTGATGTAAGCAAATGATGAAACGATCGCAATTCTTAAAAACGACTTTTACTTTTGATAAAGTCCTGTGTAGTTCTGTTTATATATATATATATATATATATATATATATATATATATATATATATATATATATAAATATATATATACAGGGTGTCTACAAAGTCTGTAGTATGTAGCCAGACTTTGTGGGCACCTTGTGTACACACACACGCACACACACACACGTATATATATATATATATATATATATATATATATATATATATATATATATATATATAGGGTACCCACAAAGTCTGGCTACATAATCTAGAGGATGTTTTCACAATGTCTGGCTACATAATGTAGCCAGACTTTGTGGACACGCTATATATATATATATATATATATATATATATATATATATATATATATATATATATATATATATATAAATTTAGTTAAATTTAAATTCTGGAAATAAAAATATAGACACATATATTCGAGTTAAGAATTTATTGCTTGACAAAAGGAATATATAGAAGGCGTTATATTAATTTTATGATCCATGGATTTTCAATAATGGCTCATATAATCAGAGGAAATGAAATGCGGTTATCAAAATGTTCAGCTGTGAAAAGCACTTATTTTGCTTTTCAGCACAAATATTGCAAATAGTTTATTGGTGGTGAATGATTGTTATATGAAAATAATTAATTGGATTAAGGAAATTAATATAACCCCTTTAATAATAATTCCTTTAGTCAAACAATACATTGTTTACTCGAATATATGTGTCTATATTTTTATTTTCAGAATTTAAATTGAACAACTAAATTTATATATTGCTCTATTATTAAATATTGAGCTTTTCCATTTTGACTAGGATCACCCTGAAAGTGTTATCTCTAGTAATATCTATCAGAATTTTCATCGGATTTTAATATGTGTCTTATCTCGCTTATATATATATATATATATATATATATATATATATATATATATATATATATATATATATATATGCTCGGGTGCCCGATGTTGCCCGGTGTTGCCCGTTTTTTTGGAGGTGTGTGTTAGGCAAAAATAAAAAAAGTGGTAGTAGACAGGCAGACAGGCAGGCAGGGATGCAGTCTCGAACCTGTACCGCGAAGGAGGAAAATGAAGTGAAAAACAAACTAACAAACAAAAAAAAACGACGTCTTTGCTGTTGCGCCCATAGCCAAACTTGAAGTGACAAAGGTTTAAATCAAGGCTAGTCAATCGAAAAGAGGGTGTGGCTTTCGAAAATATCGGCGAAAAAGCGAACTCTCTTTGTAGAAATGTGCCCAGTTGAGGACGAAGGAATTGATGTTTTTGGCCAACTCTTCGATATTTGTCGTCCAAAGTCTCGATCTTCAAAACGATACCGATCTCGTGTAAATCGGTCGCCTCTATCGGAAGTTTTAGGCAGGCATACATGCAAACATACATACATAGTACATTTAAACAGACAGGTGATATGTATATTATAGACTAGCCTGAGTACCCGGCTTTGCGCGGGTGATTTGAAGTGTATTTTGGGACAGACAGGCTCGAACCCTACCGCGAAGGAGTAAAAGAACCTGTAAAACAAGTGGCGTGTTTGCTGTTGCGCCCATTGCCAAGCCGGAACTGACATAGGTGAAAATTAAGGCTAGTCAATCGAAAAGAGTGGATCACTTTCGAAAATGTCCTTTAGATAAGTGCTTAATTAAGGGTGAAGGAATTAATGTTTTTGGACAATTTTTCGATATTTATCGTCCGAAGTATCGAGCTTCAAAACGATACCCATCTCGTGAAAATCTGTCGCCTCTATCGAAAGTTTTAGGCAGACATACATACATACATACATACATACATACATACATACATACATACATACATACGGTGTCTATTCTGAAGGCCATTCTGACCATGGGTCGGTTTTGCTGTTCATTCTTTGTAAGCATACACGCAAACCTATAAAAGTCAACATTTTCGATGTGAACAGCGAGTTGGATGTAAAAAAAAAAATACCAGAAATGTATACCAAATTGACTTTTTTGTTTAAAAATTAAATTATTTCGTTTTTGTTAATAATTAAAAAAAAATCTTTGTTTTTTTTTTTAATATATAAAAAGTACGATTGTTAAGTGGTATTCTTTTGATTACTTTCGTTTTTTGGAAACACAATGAAAAAAAGATTAAAACGGAACGAAATTTAAATTTCCATTCCATTTTTATAACAACCGTAAAACAGCGCATTTTCCGCAAGTTTTACCATGTTTTTTTTAGTTTACGTTTAAATTGAAATTGTGTTTGGACGATAATAATAAAAAAAGTAATTTCTAAAAGACAACTTAGTTATGTTTTAAAATAAAATACATATGAAATACGTTTATAATCTAAATTACAACGCAATATAATGTAAACTAAAAGAATATTTGTTTGTTTAAAATCAATATTTCGACTGTCGACACCATCTTCAGAATTTTATACATTTTTTACTCGCCATGTTGGTAAATGTAAGAAAAAAGTTAGTATAAAGTTCACGTGTTGTACGTCTGCGGTGTTATTTTCAAATGCTGAAAGATTACTCTTGGCACGCTTGATATGAAAGTCAGAGTTGTGTTTTCCGTGATTTTTCCGTGCATTGTTTGAATTTTAAAATAAAACACGAATGAAAAACGTTATAAGTTAAATTACAACGCAATATTATGTAAAATTAACAAATATTTGTTTGTTACAACTTAATATTTCGACGGTCGGCGCCATTTTCAGAAGTTTCTTTGCCATGTTGGTAAATAGAAAAAGATAAGTATAGTCGTATGCGTTGAAATGTGATGAGAAAGTGTACAAAAAACTATGCAAAAGCACCAAAACACCGGCAGTGTTCGTGGTGCCCCTAAATCTGGTCGTACTAGAGTTACTTCTAACAGGAAAGACAATGCTATCAAGATCCGCAGCTTAAGAAACAGATTTGAAACGGCTCCCCAAATCAAAAAAGAAATACAAACAATAGCACTTAAGGGGACGTTTAGAATCTTAAAAAAAATATCTCTCGGTTGGAGTAACTAAACTAATGGGAGAATGTTTGACATCCGGTAGAATTCCCCATCCCAGGAAAAACACAATGATAAGAAAATTAAAACAAAAAAAGTGAAAAGCCGAAAAAAGAAGGTAAGAAAAATAAGAGTAAGAGTCTGTTAAGGCAGAACAATAACTCGTGATTATAAAGATATTTCTTTTTACTAAAAAAATATGGGAAGGAGTTATTGTTTTTCATTAGCTAGCATATTTCTATTTGTTTATAAAGACGGCAACTATATTTTAAAACCACTTTTCATTTCGACATAATATAATATACAGGGTGAATCACGGGAAGCGGATGTTTTTAGAACGCTCCTTGCTCTTCTTGAGTAAGAGATAGGGAGTGAGGAAAATAGTCTTTAAACCTGCTTAACATGACAGTTAGTTTGTTGTTATTTGTTTATCTTATTTATATCTTTATTTTATACTAGCGGGGGTGCTCGACGTTGCCCGGGTGCTTGCAGGTGTGTGTTAAGTACAAAAAAAGTAGTGGTAGGCAGGCTCGAACCCGTGACGGGATGACGGAAAAGAAAGTGAAAGAAAACCTGACGTCTTACCCCTGCTTGATGACGCGACCGGAAGTGTAAAACGTTTAAATTTAATGTAGTCAATCAAAAAGATGACTTGCGGAAATGGCGTTGCTTTTAAACTTTCCACGTAGGTCATTTTTAATGTCGGGGGAAAGAAGCCCCCTCCCCAAGGACACACTCTGGCAGTATCTAAATAAAGAGTAATTGTCTCAGAAGGAAGGGTTTTCCCTACATTGACCAAGGACGAATTACAGAACAGACAAACACACGAAACGAGGGAATTTTTCAAAACTCGATCAAAAAAAGATAGAGATATTGTCCGTTTGTGAATCTGAGATATTATGATCTCGAAAATATGCAAAAAGTTCTCCCGGAATCTAACCGATGAAAAAAGCCTTTCGTGGACATACACAAACGCGCGCGCACATTTACGCTTTTTTCTTATAGACTAGCCTGCGTGGCTGGCGTTACCCGAGTGTCTGGAAGTGTGTGCTGAGCAAAAAAAAAAAAAAAAAAAAAAAGTGGTAGTAAGCAGGCAGGCTCGAACCCGTACCGCGAAGGAGGAAAAGAACGTGAAAAAAAGTGACGTCTTTGCTGTTTCACCCGTAACCAAAACAGAGGTGACATATGATTTAAATTAAGGCTAGTCAATAAAAAAAGAGGGGATGCCTTTTTAAAGAATCGGTGAAAAAAACTACCACTCGCTGTAGAAAGTGCCCAGTTGAGGGCGAAGGAATTAATGTTTTTAGCCAAATGTTTGATATTTGCCGTCCGAACGGCAGGGCTTCAAAACGATACTGATGTCGTGAAAATCCGTCGCCTCTGTCGAAAGTGAGGCATACATACATACATACATACATGCATGCATTTAAACAGACAGGGGAGATTTATGTTATAGACTAGCCTGGGTGCGCGGAGTTGCCCGGGTGTTTGGAAGTGTGTTGAGCAAAAAAAAAAAAAAAAAGTGGTAGTTGGCAGGCTCGAACCCGTACCACGAAGGAGGAAAAGAACGTGGAGAAAAGTGACGTCTTTGCTATTACGCCTATCGCGAAAACGGAAGTGACGTAGGTTTAAATTAAGGTTAGTCAATCGAAAAGAGGGGATGACTTTCGAAAATGTGGGCAAAATAAAGAGATCCCTCCTTGTAGAAAAGTGCCCAGTTGAGGGTGACGGAAATAATTTTTTTACCCAATTTTTCGATATTTGTCGTCCAACGGGTCGAGCCTCAAAACGACACGGATCTCGTGAAAATCCGTCGCCTGTGTCGAAGGTTTTAGGCATACATACATACATACATACATACATTTAAACAGGCAGGTGAGATTTATATAATGGACTAGCCTGGGTGCCCGGTGTTGCCCGGGTGTTTGGAGGTATGTGTTGACTAAAAAGAAAAGGGTAGTAGGACAGGCAGGCTCGAACCCGTGACGCATAGGCGGTAAAGAAAGTGAAAGAAAACCTGATGTTTTACTGACGCGACCGGAAGTTCAGAACATTGAAATTAGTAAAGTCATTCCAACTGATACGATGACTTGGAAAAATGGCGCCGCAAAAAAAAAAAAACAAAAAAAAAACAACAAAAAAAAAAACGACCTTCCTTGTAGAAGACTGCCCAGGTTAGGGTGAAGGAATTAATTTTTTTCAATTTTTCAAGTATTTGTCGTTTGAAGGGTCGAGCTTCAAAACGATACCGATCCCATGAAAATACGTCGCCTCTGTCGAAAGTTTTAGACATACATACATACATACATACATACATACATACATACATGCATACATACATACATATAAACAGACAGGTGAGATTTATATTATAGATAATTTTTCGCTCCTAAATATTCCATAATGGCATAGTTTAGTAAATGTTTTTATGTACATTATAAAAGTTTTGTTGAAATATTTGCAGAGTTTTGTTTTTCTTTAAAACATCTGTTTTCCGTGACGCATCCTATATATATATTTGTTTACATCCTAAAAATAGAGGCGATATTTTCTTAAGGAAAACTAATCCCTTGATCTTCTAGGTAGGATACATTAATACCGAATATTTCATTAACGCTAAAAAATCGACAACAACAAAATAACTTTAAAAGCGATAAAAATACTATTTTATCAGCATGTACCGTAGCATAACAATGTACGTACTTGACTTTGAAACCTATAGTTCGAGGTTCGTTCCCTAAAACAGTTATGTTACGCCGATGAGTTATTATTATTATTTGATCATCAACATCTGGGATTTTCGACCCTGCCTGTCTCGTCCTTCTGTCTGCACTTTGTTTTATTTCTGTCTTCGTAGAACGTAAGCTGCAGAAGTCTCCAGTGTCAACAACCATCGGACATTATTGTCAACATTTTCTTTGACGCACCATCTGATGCCCATGGAATGGCTCCGTGTCATTAAAACCAATAACACGACCAGCCGTCTAAGATCGGATTCTGACCATAATTATCAATCAGACGATGCTCAGCAAATCTCAGAAGAACATTCAACTTTGTTTATTAATTGTCTCTTTTGTTTGGTATGGACAAATAACGGATCTGTTTCGCAACAGTAAACTATTGTTCGATTGCGATCCCGGTTTCTTAATGAGCCGCTTGGGGGCGCTGCCACAATAATAAAAAAGACAATGCCCGCCGGGCATCTATCCTATGACTAAAGTTGTTCTATTCTTTTGGTATTGATGTTACAAAGCTGCGTTTGCTCCCTACTAAGAAAAATCCACGGGCATTGACTTTTTTAAAAACTAGGTAAGATCTACGCCCATATGGAAGACAAGCACCACTCTTAACATTTGTAATCTGTTATGCAGCACAAAAATATATTTGTGGAAGGCCACACACACACACACACACACACACACACACACACACACACACACACACACACACACACACACACACATATATATATCTATAGATTAGTGAGAGACGATTCCAATATATTTGTTCATTAATAATAACCGCTTAACCAAAGGCACCGTTTAACAAGCAATAATGCTTGACAGAAAAACCAGAATAAGATAAAGTACCATGTAGTTATAACTTCCCTAAATTTTAAAACCAAATAAAACAACCATAGCACACATTCAATAACAATAAAGATATAGAATATCAGGTATGAGAAAATATTTACACTGGTAGAGAGAGGCCATCTTTTTTTTTGCAGCAGGCCTGGCGGTATCTTCTGTGCATTTATTCCAATTAATGTTATCCGTTACCTGTTTAACTGAGGAGTATGAATAGTCTAAGGAAGATTCAATCGATGGTTTGCAAAGTTTCTTGTTTTAGTAACATTAAAAGTTAACATCCATTTTTGGTTCGATTCAACTACAGAGGATTCCAATATTTTTTCCCGATTCCGATACAATTACAGATTTCGATTCTTTATAAATCTTTAATTATTTAACCGTGAGTTATTTTTCGCAATTATCATAAAAAAAAACACATGCTAAATGTGCAGATATATTCTCAAGCGTAAAAATATACTTGTAAGCAATGATTTATAGATTTTAGTTTTACTGCTATTGATTTTAATTATGCTGGCAGTTTAAAATCAATAAATATTCATTATTTTATCATTACTACAAGCAGTGGAAGATTTTGTTTTAAACAAAAATCAAATAAAGCAGACAATTGGAAGAATCGTTTTTACTACCGGAAAATAAGCACTACTTTTTCTGATTCCGATATCTCTAAAAGTTCGGCTTTCTCCGATTCCCGATTCCGATGAATCGTCCCAACACTATTATATATATATATATATATATATATATATATATATATATAGTAAGTTATAAAATATATATGGCAATTAAGCTACACAGAATTTTCGGCGTTTCATCCATGCTAGGATACATGAATTCTAGCGTGGATGAAACGCGGAATATTCTGTGTAGCTTAATTGCCATATATATTTTATAACTTACTACCTAGCTCTACCTACGTATTGAGCACTGTTGAAGTAAATACTAAAAGTTTACGCATAACTATATACTTTCGTATATTAATTTATGTGATTAAATTAAGTAATAACACACACACACACACACACACACACACACACACACACACACACACACACATATATATATATATATATATATATATATATATATATATATATATATATATATATATATATATATATATATATCACAACACCGATGAAGACTGAAGGGTCGGTCTAAAATATGTACTTGTAAAAAGAGTTAAAAAATTTTTTTTTCATAATATTATTTTATATTCCTGCACGTCACCAATAAAAAACGAAGAAAGAAAAGTTATAAGCCTTTATACTTTTCGTATTCTTTTTTTATATACATTTTCATATATATATATATATATATATATATATATATATATATATATAGTCAACCACATGCTACTGTTTAGCTGTTTCACAGCTCATCAGTGCGGCTAGACAGACAACTACCTCAAACCAGGATTGAAACCCGACCGTCTGTATATATATATATATATATATATATATATATATATATATATATATATATATATATATATATATATATATATATACTAGCAAAAGTACCCGTCGTTGACTGGGTTCAGAAACAGCCTACAGAAAATTGACTCTGATTTATGAAAGTATGATAGGTTATGAAAAGGAAGTGTTGTAAAGAGATAGCTTCGAATCTGGGGGTATCAAAACCAAAGCAAAATATGATGGAAGTAAAAATAAAATAGATAAACCCCATAATTTATTATACCATACCTGTTTACACTGAAACACTTATCACAATATTCTGTGGATCTATATTAAAAAACCTTGTTAAACGTTGTGACATATTTCCATTCTATGGAGGTCAGGCGCGAACAAACACCCCATAATTTTGTTATACGATTTTTCTTCAAGCTGAAATATAATTATCAAAGTATACTTACGCAGATAGACATGAAAAGTCTTTATTAAAGTTTGTGCCTATTTCCATTCTATGGAGGCCAGGCGCGAACGCAGACCCCACAATTTTATTATATCATCCCTATTTAAGTTAAAACATACTTATCAAAGTATTCTTATGTATATCTATATCAAAAACACTTGTAAACTTTTTTTTTAATTTTTAAATTTTTTATTTCCATACTTCGTTGATCAAGCGCGAACACAGACCTCACAATTTTAATGAACCACCGTTCTGACAGATCAAACATACCCATTCCTGTGTCTCGATACATCTTCTATCATTATATGTGATCAGTTTTCTATAATAGTCAACCATATAGGAGCCTATTCGTGACCAGACACACACACACACGCACACACACAGACGTCCAGCTTTATATATATATATATATATATATATATATATATATATATATATATATATATATA
Source organism: Euprymna scolopes (assembly GCF_053919585.1). Lineage (NCBI taxonomy): Eukaryota > Metazoa > Mollusca > Cephalopoda > Sepiida > Sepiolidae > Euprymna > Euprymna scolopes. The sequence continues at coordinate 49,026,151 of NC_136493.1, read as the reverse complement.
TATATATATATATATATATATATATATAGGGAGAGAGAGAGAGAAATAAAAAGGAACGAACCAAGTTATGTGTTCATCAACGTTTCGTCTTTATTTCGAAACTTTCCATGGACGAATAAAGTCTCGAAATAAAGACGAAACGTTGATGAACACATAACTGGGCTTGTTCCTTTTTATTTCTCTATTTTGTCGGAATACTATTTCCATTATTCACATCATATATATTTTATTTATGTGTGTGTCTTTCACAAAAATAAAATTGCCGCATGACAGGATTACAGCACTTTAGTCGACATATATATGTATAGAGAGATGAAAAAAGGAACAAACGATTATATATTCATCAACGTTTTGTCTTTATTTCAAGACATCCTCGATAGAATGAATTTGAAGAAAATAAATTACCAGACAATATTAGAAAATATTTTGTTTGTAACATGAAAAGGATATATTTATTCTATTTCAGAACGGAAAAAAATCGTTAGTATTCAAAGTGCTTATAGCGTTGTGTAACAGAGACAGAGAGAGAGAGAGAGAGAGAGAGAGAGAGAGAGAGAGAGAGAGAGAGAGAGAGAGAGAGAGAGAGAGATATTTATTAACGTCATTAGCCGTTAATTGTTAAAAAAGATATAATGCAGTTTTTGGTCTTTTGGGAATGGATATAGCCGTTATAATTCAAATGTTGGATGCCTAATTGAAATACGGCATAATCACTTTAACACACCGATTCCCGTCAGATTACCGAAGTTAAGCAACGATTAGTCTGGCCAGTGTCAGATGGGTGATCATTTGAAACTTCCAGGTGCTGCATGTGCTCTCCGCTTATCTCGGCATTGTTTCCAGTCGTCCTGGACTTCTCTTTGCCAATGGACCCAAAGAGTGCCGATTCAGGAGAGGTGTGGTTGGGTGATTGCGCAACCCTTGCCTCACGATTACACGTGCAGCTGCCCCCCTACAGGGGTATCCTTTGTCTTTCGAGACTGAACGGAGGCATTCAATTAAAATGAAATGAGATTTTTTTGTCTTTATTATTTATTGATTGATTATATACAGTGTAACCCGGATATAAGATACATCCGGGTTACACTTATAACCGGATTTCTTATATCCGGGTTATCCTGTGCATTAACACAGGCTCTAATTTGGTACCAGAGAAAATCTCTCTTCTACCTGTTTTTCTTATATTCGGGTCTCTTATATCAGGGTTCCACTGCATATTAATTATTATAGTTATTATTTTCTGTGTTGTTAAATGAGTTGACATGTGTCTAAAATTAAGTTCTGTCTTTTACTTAGCCGATAAAAAATAAAGACAAAAAGCACAGAAAAATTGTAAAATGTAATAACAGTAACGATAACAATAAAAACAACTGTATAACCACTAGATATTACACAAACTCTAATAGCGAGTTAACTAAACGCATATAAATACGCTTGTAATGAAGAGATAAACTGTAACTTCAGAATGTGTGTACATTGTTCACTAAGAATAACCGCTTAACCAAACCCATTAACCAAGCCACATTATTTGGCAGAGAAACCAGAATGAGATAAAATACTACATAGTTATAACTTCCCTAAATTTTAAAACCAAACAAAACAATCGTAAACACATTCAATAACAATAAAGATATAGAATATCGGGTATGAGAAAATATTTACACCGGTAGAGAGAGGCCATCTGTTTTGCAGCGGACTTGGCGGTATCTTATATGTATTTATCCCAATTAGTGTTACCTGTGAATGTTAGACTGTGGAGTTTGAATAGTCTAAGGAAGATGCAATCGATGGTTTGCAAAGTTTCTTGTGATTATTAAATGGAAAGGATCTTTGTGTTAGTAACATTAAAAGTTAACATCCATTTTTGGTTCGATTCAGACTGGGGATATTTTCTAGGTATTCAGATATTGCCTTGTGCTTTGGATTAACCGTCATGTCGAGAATAGAAAATGTGTCATCAGCAAATATACCCATCTCTAGCACAATTGCATCAGTAAGGTCAGTTATGAAAACCAGAAACAATAAGACCTCAAGAATCGTCCCCTGGTGTATACCCGTATTAATATGTTGTTGTTTAGATGTACAACAATCGAGGACGACCTGGATGTATTTTTTTTTGAGCTGAGAAGGATCTGATTATATTAAATACTAGCGACTGCGCTGCGTTGGCACACACAACGCCGATTCAAACACAAAATCGAGTACACTCAACGTCGTGTTACCATCAACGCTTACCCTGTGAACTCGGAGTATGGGAAATTCCCATATGCACAAAAAAATCACTGAAAAAACAAAAATACCCCAACTAATGGTAAGGATAATGAGTAAACGTTCGATGAAATGATGGTTACAATTATTACGAACTTGCCAGGATTCGAACCTGGAATCTTCTGATCCCTAGTCAGACGCGTTATCCATTGTGGCACAAGCCTTGCCCGTATGCCGAAGGATGTTACCGCGACTGTATACAGACAGTGCTAAATTCCGTTGACATAGGCAGATAACTTTTTCGACAAGTTTACGAAATGGCCACAAAACCCTTATTTCGGTATTTTTTGTGTAACTCGGAGTTGTTCGTAACGAACCATATACAGATAAGGACAATCTAGGGACTCACATCTTTCAGGAAAAATAAAGAATTTTTCAATTCGGTGTATCCGTTCGAAAGTTTTATTGATATATATATATATATATATATATATATATATATATATATATATATATATATATATATATATATATATACTAGCATGAGTGCCCGGCGTTGCCCGGATGTTTTGAGGTATATGCTGAGCAAAAAAAAAAAAAAAAAAAGGTCAATTTTTTAAACTTTGACTCCTATTATGACCCCTCTAAAATGTATTGTTTAGAGCTCAAATAAAGTTATTAAGTTAGATCCACGTCCAAGGAAACTATATCTAAAATTTCACGTGTTTAGACCCAAAATTGTAGGAGGAGTTTGGTAGAGTTCTCAAAGGTCAACTCGTTGAACTTTGACCCCTTCATCGCCTAATTTCTGTCCGACAACCAATCACATCGATTTTCCCAAATCTCAGTACCCTGTATATCAAATTTCGAGTCTGTAGAACTTAAATTAACAGAGTTATTGCGTAGGAAAATGTACACAGACACACACACACAGACACACACAGAGACACGTTCACTTATATATATATATATACACATAAATAAATAAACATTTTGAATTTTATTAATAGTATAGATTCATCCAATAATATCTTACAAATTAATTTTCTTGAGAAAACTTTTATACCAAATTTGAATATGTAAAGAGCCATCGCCCTAACTTTTAGTGTATGGTAGATGCGTGCGAAGATGATCGGTATGATATCCTCAGTAGAAAGGATTTTCCTAAACCCATATTGCTAGTCAGAAAGAAGTTCGGCATTTAGGAGGCGGCGGGCTATAGCTAAATTAATTAATGATTTAAACATTTTAACGGAGAACAGGAGGAGACTCATAAGGATATAATATTTCTGGTTAGTTTTCTCACCAGAGTTCTTCAAAACTCCACCTATTAGGGAAGAAAGGTTTGGCAAGGTATTTGTTATAGAGTTTAGAGAGCATATGAGCCAGCTTAGCAGAGCATTCTTTATTACTATAGCAGGGATACGATCAGGTGCACGTTAATTGGAGGTCAATGGTTTTTATGTTATCCAAACGTGAAGATGTTTCTGTCCGTAGTGAGAAATTTAAGAGGGAGTGATTTGTCGAGTCTAAGTTGGAGCTTAAGGTGAACCGTTGGACAAGAAGTTCAGCCTTATTCGTTGTAATGCAAACGACATCACAGAGAAATTATTCAGTTTTAAACCGGCGGATACTTGTAAACAGGAACTCTGAGGGAGGAATTAATTTGATTTTGTTTTGGAAGCCTACGTCTGGTTTGATAGTTTTTCAGTTTCTTGTCATTGTCATATTGTTTTTATATGGAGTAGGTTAGACGAAGTCTCTCTCTCTCTCTCTCTCTCTCTCTCTCTCTCTCTCTGTGGGGTTTGTTAAATACAGTTCACATAAGTAGACTAATAGGTAAGTTATTTTTTAAAGGGAAGTCTGATCCCGAGAAAGCTTACCGAGCATAAGTGCTGTTTTTTTTCTCCATTCACTATATATATATATACTAGCGGGGATACCCGGCGTTGCCCGAGTGTTTGTTTCCGGGACGGGGGGGGGGAGTTTTAAAAAATGTTATGGTAGGTAAGTAGGAAGGATCAAACCCGGAGTCATGAGTAAAAGTAGGAAAATAAAGTGTGAAAAAAAAACAAACATCTGCAACGTTAACAGTTCGGCCACCAAGAAAAGTCCATTCCAGTTGTTTAAGAAAAAAAAAACAAAAAAAAAAAAAACGACTACGGTAGGTCGGCGCGAACGTGAAAATACAATGTGAATTGTCCAGCACGCTAACCACTACGCCACAGAGCACTGCAGCTTAGTTCAGTGATTTTAAATAACTTCACATGAAAGAACTACGAAGCTAAACCGGTGTTCTCTTCTCAACTGTTCCTTGTGAACGATCCCCAAACGGTGTTAAGTGGTGGCAGGGGGAGGAGGAATTTATTAGAGAGAAAATATTTTACCACTTCCATTGATCTTAACCGATTTTGGCCGTGACTTCTCAGCAGAAAAAGTATAGAAATCTAAGATTATCGAGGAATTTGAGAAATAATAAGCCTATAACACACCTCAGATATTGTTCTGCCGTTTGTGCATATTATATTTGCATGAAATATCTTGATTTTTAATCCTATTAATGTCAAAATCAGACGGGAAAAATGAGTTCATTTTATTTATATAGAGATAGATAGATAGAAGATAGAAGATAGATAGATAGAAGAAGAAGAGAAGATATATATATATATATATATATATATTATATATGAGCGTGTTATCTATTTTGTGTGTAAGGCTTACACCTGAGTTACTTTCGTTTTATATTTATGAATTTCCATTTCTTGTAATAAATAATCAGAACAAGAATTATTCATAAGTTTTGGTTTCGGTTTCGATTATAGCTGATGGCACTCCAGTAATCTATTTTTTATAAATAATTTTGCCAAGAATTCTTCATAAGTTTCGGTTTCGATTATAGCTGAAGGAACTCAAGTTATATATATATACATATATACATACATTTTTTTCATAAGTTTTGGGTTCGCTTTCGATTCAAGCTTATGCACTCAAGTTATATGGATATATATATATATATATATATATATATATATATATATATATATATATATATATATATATATATATTGACTTTTTAAATCGCAACTTTGTAATATATAAAAATCCGTAAAACATTAACTCTATAATAATATACATGAAATCTGCAAGAATTAAAATATCATATTTTAGCGTACTTTACGACCGGGCTACGTCGGGCTTCCCTGTTAGCTTAGATAAATACTTTTGCAGTTTTAACAAAAGAGCTACAATAATATCAGAGCGTCTCCATGTGCGCTGAAGTACAGAATGCGAACGTAAATATATTAAATATGAATAAGTCCCCTGTGGAATTTCCACAGGTCTCGCTAGTTTATATGATAATATGCTAAAGTAATGTCATGTTTGTTCGCCTGATCGCGAAAAAAAAATTCATCTAATATCGCCGTTGAATTGAGCTTGAAACTTGTACTAAAATACACTTTATTGACCCTCGGACAAGGATCAAATTGTTGTATCAGTTATGTTCAAAGATGGTAAAACGATATCGTTCGCCTAACATCCATAGAGTACAAACTTGTAACAATGTTTTACAAGGGTTTTGGAGATAGGCCTCCATAATCAGATATATTTTGAAACTACATAGACCAGAGTACTTAGATGAGTATGTTTCTGTTTAGATAAAGATGATACAATCGTGGGATCTGTGTTCGCGCAGTACGGCTATAAAATGTGCGCCAGCAATATACAAAAGATGAAGAGTACAACCGTTGAATTTCCACGAGTCCCGCTAGTTATTGTTAATCACATCGTCGTTGGATCTAACTTCTTGCGCAGATTGTGTAAACTAAGTTTCAGCTCAATTTAATCGTGAAGGACAATCGCCATTACCGGGAGGGCTACAAGATGGTAAACAATACAGAGAGAGAGAGAGAGAGAGAGAGAGAGAGAGAGAGGGAGAGAGAGAGAGGGGGGGAAGATAAAGAGAAGAGAGATGGAGAGAGATAAAGTAGCAGAGTGAAAATAAATGGCTAAACAATACAGGACTAGAAAACACACAACGAAACGCAAAGAACAAACACAAACTGACAAGTGAACGGAATGAAGACATTAGAAGCCAAGGTAGAAGAACCAACGCTAGCTGTTTCCACAAAAGTGCCAGTATTTTTTTTTTTTTTTACGAGCAATATTTTCATTGGCTTTTTCAACATCCGGTTAAGACATCATTTCCGGTGTTGCCTCCACGCAAGAAGCTGTTAGAGAGGGTTCTCGTTTATTTCTTCTTTCTTCGCCCTGCAGCTATAATCTGGCGTCGAAGGAGTTTAACGAGTTTCGTTTAGCTTCACTTATTTGAAATAATATTAGATGAACCAAAAATGGAGGGTGAAATATGTTTGTGATTGCTGTCAAAACCGACTCGGGGGAAGTCGGGTTGAGTGGATGTCTTCTTAAGAAACCATATTGTCGTGAAATATTCTTAAATCCACAGGACAACTTCTAGATAAAGAGGAGGGACTTATTTGATTTGAATAAAGAGATAGATACTTACAGCATATTTAGAGGAGAAATTAGAAAAGTGCTCAATTACGTATAAAAGAGAATATCTATTTTTTTTCAATGGCACTATGCATTAATTCAATCATTAGTTTTATAGCGTCTATCGAAACATTGACTAAAAAATCGCTCACATCTGGCATCTTGATTACTGCGGGTTGAGTTTCCAGTGTTTCTGTGAAACCGAAGACAACACTAGAAAAGAAAACTAATATATAATGCTCATTGGATAATAATAATAATAATAATAACACCCCCACCCCATCCCCTCATTATCACATCACTCCCTGCCCCCCAAAAGAGTGAAACCAAATAGTCAAGTAGCTAAGGAGGAAGGAAAAACCGAGGAGTGAGCACTGACCAGACCTCCACTGTATAAGTGCGAAGAGAACTGGGACCTTGCAGAGGCTTATTGCCACTCAAATTCCAGTAAAGACCAATGGCCACTGCCAACGAGAAATCAATGGCAAGCAGCTGTTGCGATAATGCAAATTTATTTGCAAATGTTGTCGAAAGAGGTGGCGAGTACTGGAAAATCAGAGGAGATTTGTAGTCATCTGATCTACAAATGATCGAGCCGTGTGCGAGATTACGTCACGGCAAGGAAAAGAAACTATAAAAAGAAGAATGTGTGCGTAGACCGAGGATCAATTTAGGGACGTACAGAGAGAGACGCGTTACTCATGGTGGCCGAAAGCGACAGGAAAAACCGGTAAATAAATGTCTGTTAATAAATGTAGGTTGTTTCACCAAGGAAAAGCAGCAGGTTGAATATCTTTCTTCTTCCTTTCGTCCGTTGCGATAGTCTACAACATCTTGGGTCTCCAGTGTCTACATGTTAACACGTGTGTAAACGGGCACTACGTCCCACAAAACACACACATACACACACATACCCCCTACATATATAGTGTCTGTAGGTATTTAATAATTATTATAGTAAATAATTATGTCAGCCCCTTTAAGAAACTGATTTACAGTTGAAATAAAACCGGTCACTTTAGCTTGCATGCGCAGATCATCATATAATGATTAGATTACTCTGACAGACGCTAAAATACATTTGCAAATAAACGTTTAAATTTCAACAATATTTATCGCGTTTAATGGTGGCCGAGTACATTCGGTTTTTGCTAATGGAGTCAAAGATGGCTTCGTTTCCGAGTTCGGGTTCGAATCTTTCGACCGGCCGTTAATCGTGACACTCTGCACTGATGACTCCCGAAAGGATGAAACACTAGCGCCTGTAGGTATTTAATAATTATTATAGTAAATAATTATATATCTATATATCTATATATTCATTATATTTTAAAAACAATATATATCCCGCTCCCCATGTGGGGGTACCAAATTGGTTAAAGGAAAAATTATTCCCAACACGCATTTAGGTAAAAATGCACTTTCGTAAATAATTGAATTCATTCAAAACGTATCGCAAAACAACATCTCTCTCTCTCTCTTTCTCTCTCTCTCTCTCTCTCTCTCTCTCTCTCTCTCTCTATATATATATATATATATATATATATATATATATATATATATATATCACGTAATACAAAAGTTAGCGATTAAAACCTGTACCTTCTCCTATAATCCGAAAAATCATTATCGAGTCAGGTATCAACTCAGAGTCAATTTGACACCTGAAATAAATTCGAAAACAAAATCACACAAAGTCATTAGAAATGATAATAATCTATATCTGGAAAATTCTATGATTTAATATGACTGTTTAAGTAATGCATCTAGATAAATAGTACGTGTGGTCACTGGCGAAGCATACTTTTTCCCGACATTTTTGATAGCAACTATACATTACTTCTCCTCTTCGTCGTCGTCCTCCTTCTCCTCCTCTTCGTCCTCTACTACTACTACTACTACTACTACTACTACTACTAAACTGTCCCCTTCTCCAATAAAAATCAATGGCACCAACTTTGACAACATCGCCATGAAGAGGAAAAGCCAAAGAATGGGAATATTAACAAGACATCCACTGGAAGAGTACAAAGACTTCTAAGACTTCTTGGAGCTTTATTGCCATCTACATTCCAGGTTGGGCCGTTGCTAGCAATAAATCAATGGTAAGCGGCTGTTTCGCTAAAGAAAAATTATTTGCAAATCACTATCGAAAGTACTGGAAACCTGGAAAGATTTGATGGCACCCAGATTTCAAAAACAACACTAGTTATTATCAGTAAGGCTCTGACAACAGCATATTCTTTTCATTGTTTTGACTCTTGAGTATATATCATTTTATAACTTATATGTTTTTATATAGACTAAAGTGGTTCTCGGTTGATTGACTGTTTCTTACTGTGTCGGATATATACTTGAGAGTCAAAAGAATGAAAAGAATATTCTGTTGTCACAGCCCTAATTATCAGTGAGCAATCGCTAATGATGATGTGTGTGCTAACTCCTAGCGAGTTAATATTACTACTACTAATAAGAAGAAGACAGACGAAAATGCTGCAAAATTGTAAATGTTGCCGCCCCAGCAGGGCACATAGTAAAAACTAAGGCGGCAAAAAACTTATACATGGAACTTAGTAGAGTGCTGAATAGTCTATGGAAAACGGAGAGAATTAATGCGTTGCCAATAATTGTACAATCAGTTAAGTAGAAACCGGGATTAAAGAAAGAAGAACTTGACAAAAATCCTCGAACGCGGGAGCCAACTCACACAGTCAAATCAAGACTTTAAAAAGGGTGTTGATTGCAACAAAAAGTGTATTTCATTTAACGTTACAATTATTTCCATGTCCAGTCGAACAATTTCAAACATTATGTCGTTTGAAAATTTTCCAAAACCAGCATTTCTTCAGACTTTATGGGTAAGCACACTTTTGACAATAGAGATTTTTTGAAGAGAAAGAAAAAAAATGGAAAAAAATTCGCTTAACGGGAAAAGCGTGTAAGAAATATTTACCTTTGCTGTCGTTACGGAAAAGCCCATTTAAATATTAATATATCGCCTTATTTTCATATCCTTATTTAAGAACAGAGTCATGAGAAGTCCTCTGTTCTTAAATAAGAATACGAAAATAAGGCGATATATTAATATTTAAATGGGCTTTTCCGTAACTACAGCAAAGGTAAATGTTTCTCACATGCTTTTCCCGTTAAGCGATTTTTTTCCATTTTTTTCTTTCTCTTCAAAAATGCTCTATTGTCAAGAGTGTTTTTATTCATAAAGTCTGAAGAAATGCTGGTTTTGAAAATTTTCAAACGATATAATGTTTGAAATTGTCGACTGGACATGGAAAAAATTGTAACGTAAAATGAAATACACTTTTTGTTGCCATCAACACCCTTTTTTGAAGTCTTGATTTTGCTTCCACAGTATATTAATGCTCAATTATCAAATATGATAATTTTGCAGCTTACTCCTAAAGTCAACTGTTTTGGGCTTAAAACTCATTGGTATATGAAAATTCGCTGAATTAGACGAAGTCAGTATATCACATATAAGTCTCTATATATATGTATATATATATGCATGTATATATATGTATATATATATGCATGTATATATATATGTATATATATGTATGTATATATATGTATGTATATATATGTATGTATATATATGTATATATATATGTATGTATATATATGTACATATATATCTATATGTACATATATATAGGTATATATGTACATACATATGTATATATATGTATGTATATATATGTATATATATGTATAAGTATATATATATGTATATATATATGTATATGTATATATATATGTATATGTATATATATGCATATATATATGTTTATATATATGTATATATATGCATATATATATGTATATGTATATGTATATATATGTATATATATGTGTATATATATGTATATATATGTATATATATGTATTTATATATATATATGTATATATATGTATATATATGTATATATACGTATATATGTATATATATGTATACATGTATATATATGTATATATATGTGTATATATATGTACATATATACATGTATATATATGTATATATGTATATATATGTATATATATGTGTATATATAAATGTATATATATATGTATATATATAATTATATATATGTAATTATATATATATGTATATATATGTATACATGTATATATATGTATATATGTATGCATGTGTATATATATATACATATACATATATGAAACATAAGGAGATAAGGACTACATAAGTTACATAAGAACTTCATTACATTGTCATGTTAAAGACGATTACATTAAGTGAAAGAGAATAAAGAGGGAAACCTCTTTAGTTCATGTCATTTCTAAGCTAAATGTTTCTTATCAGAAAAAATAACAGGAGAAAAATATGAGCATTATACAAAAATATGCGCAAAATAAATAACACTGATTTTTAATTCATTTTAGATTAGAAATGGAAAAATTACGTGGGGCATACAATTAAAGCGGAGGAACGTTAGATAATTTTAATTTTTTTTTGTAATAAAATTCTTATGTTACTTTAATCCTTATTTTTTATTTTTTCTTATAACTTGCTGCTCTTAATCGGGTAGAGCTTCATCTGTCAGCTTATGTTGCGTTTTCATAACAAAATACAAAAACTTATGAAAACATTTAAAAACTTTTAATTATGATTTTCTGTGTTTATTTTTTTTTAGCAAATTAGGTATAAGCCATTATAATATTTGCTAATATTTTTTCCTCTGAGGAGTTCGGTAGACATTGAAAACCTATAGGTTAAGGAGATATACTTATTGAAATGTATTCTTTGTCTTGCATATAATTAAAATTCTAGATTTGAAATTTAAACAATTCACGTCATTAAATTTAAAGTACTAAATTTTGATATATATATGTATATATATATATGATGATTGCAACGTCTTTTCAGACGAGTGCCACTCCCTCAGACATTTAAAATCCATGAGCCCAAATGCCTGAGCGAGTATCTATACAAATATGATGTTACAGAGTCTTAGCTTTGTACGGCAGCTAAGTCTCTCTCTCGGTTCAAAATGTTGAGATCCAGCAACAAGCAAGAGCAAGATAGCCAGCAATAAATTAAACTGCAGACCAGCTTAATGCGGGTACTGGTCTTCCGCTTTATGGTTTTTTAAATCAGAGATTTGCTTCTCCTAGAAAGGTTGCCTTCACCACGGCTTACGGGAGCCCTCTCCACCCCAATTTTTAAACGATGTTTGCTTATATATATATATATATATATATATATATATATATATATATATATATATATATATATGTATATATATATATATATATATATATGTATATATATATACATATATATATATATATATATATATATAAGCAAACATTGTTTAAAAATAACAAAGAATTTAAATCTGGGACGATAAAACTAGCATCACAGGATGAACTTTATTACGTTTCTGGTTTCCTACATATATGCAACTAAATATTTTCTCAGATAGTTCATAAAAATATAATCTCAGTCCTTTTTAAAATCCATTTAATTCCATTTCACAAAGTTTAAAATGCTCCACGCGATTGTTGTTATTAATCCAATCTGGCAACTTGCACGAAAAAACACACACACAAAAAAAAAAAGCAATCAACAAAAAAAAAAAAAAAACAACAACAAAAAAAACAGATTCTGAGCAAAGCAAAAAATCAATTCAATCCCATCTGAGCATGCGCAATCACGGATCGTCTTTTCCGCCATGTTTTTTTTTTTCATATTGATGAAAAGACGTTCAATTTTCTTCTCTTCATAAAGCGCAACGAATGACAAAGAGAGGCGAGCATTCAGCATTGACTGGTGTCATTTCCCAAAGCTTTTAAACGAAATGAGAATTAATAGAAATTAAATAAACTCGAATGACACGGAAGATGAAGGAACAGATAGGATACTTGAAATGTTGGAACAAGTTGAAAACTTACGGCTGATTCTATGTCTTTGTCTAGACTCACGATTCACAAATAATCCGAAGAATTCATTCAGCAAATGAACAAGAACGCACACACACACACACACACACACACACACACACACACACACACACACACACACACACACACACACACACACACGTGTATATTAATTTTTTGTTTTAAATATGCGTCCATTCAATTTGCACGTTTAATGATAAAAGTGCAATTTTCAATCTTATCCCCCCAAGCAAGGCACAATCCCATTTGGACGTAAGAGGTTACTATTTGGGATCATAGCTTTACCCCAGATCTGAAATGGAACACGTACATCAAATCCGTTGCCAAGATTGCTGGAAAAAGGGTGAGATCATTCTACCGCCTCAGTAGATATCTCACTGCTGATGCATTCTCTACACATATAAGAGCCAAGTACGCCAAATGATGGAGTACTGTGTCCACATCTGGGCAGAGGTTGCTAGAAGCATTTTAATCTGCCTTCAAAATAGATTTCGTAGTTTAGTGGGGAAAGCTCTTTTCTCTTCCCTGCAACCTTTTTTTCCACAGAAGATATCTTTCTCTGCTTTATCGTTATTTTCATGACAAGTTCTCGTCTGGGCTCCAATCTATGGTCCCCCTTGACAACTTTTCACGAAAAACACTATCAATAATTTCCCTCATTCTTATTCTCTGTCTAAACCTAAACATAGATTCCTTGAACAAACCTTTTTTTTTTTCATAGAACACCCGTGGAACTCTCTTCCGTTTCTCTGCTTTCCAACTGACAAAATATGATTGTCTTCAAGTCCAACGTAAACAAGTTCTTGATTAGCCATCCCATAAAGTAATCCGATTTACCGAATTTCCACTACAAACGGTTACTATAATATTGTTGCCTTGACCACCGTACAGTCATTAATTCTTATTCTCAAATGGCCGATTTAGAAAGTTGAGCTGTCTGTCTGTTCACATTACGCTTCTCGCATGCCTGTACAATCAGGGAACGCATCAAATAAAGAGGGAATTCCAAAGTTTAACAGGTCGAGAGGAGAAGAGTAGAAGTTCTAGGATTTCCACAGTGTAGGCGTGAAATTTTGCTGCTTGTAGGTTTAGTAGAGTGTATTTACATCAAAGGGGGCACACGTGCTACGAATTCGTCATAGCACATTTCATTAAAATACTTGTAAAACAGCCACGGGGATGCAACATAGCGGCGATGGGAAGGGTTGAAGTTTGGTTGATTGGGCGAGACCAATTAGGTTGGAGACATGTTTTGAACCTTGTCTGAAAAGAAAGAGACTAGTAGTAGATGAACCAATCCAGATATGGCAACAATGCTTCATGGATGGGCGAATGGTGGCTTTGTAGAGATTTAGGATACTCTAAGGTGTGAGTGATTTTCTAGCATGATAGAGGGAGCCAGCCTGTTTTTGTGACTCCTATCTCTATATACTTTGGCTTAGGATTAGGTTAGAGGTAGTGTTTGGGCTGTTAGGGTTAGGGTTAGGATACAGGTCTTCACGTCGAGATTGATGAAACCATACTTTTTTCAATGCAAAAAATACAGAATAAACACCAGCCTAGAACGCATCGTGGAATGGCGTGAGTTTATGAACAGGCAGTAATATAGGGAAAACTATCTGTCTATACCAATACTTATTGCATGAATGGATCGCATTTTACATAATAACACGTTTTATTTATTTATTTATTTATTATTTTACTATAATCCACTTTATCTTCTTATACTAGTGTGATATTTATGTTTCCAAATTCTCTGTGACGTGATGTGATATTTTGGAGAAAAATAGTTAACATATGGGAGAGAGAGAGAGAGATAGAAAAAGAGAGAAAGAGATAGAGAGTAGTATTCTCTTTAATTATGTTATTAAGGATAAATGATTGGACACAGCAAAAATAAATCTTAGGGTTCATTTCACTCTTGGCGATTATCAAAGTTTTTATTTCAGTTATTACAGAATTATTGGCAATGTATCTCTCGCACAAAACTCTGACTGAAACCTTAGTTTCTTTGTCAACCTCGATAGCTGTGACGTCATGCTTCATTTCGACTGGCGTGCCTTTGTTTTTTTTTTGTTTAATATTGATCTTTTTAACCGAACCTGACTTACATGACATCTTTACTTGCTATCTTTTTGGGAAATGTTTTACTTTTCGCCTCTTGTCACTACTACCTATACTTAGTTCAACTCTTGTTTAGATTAACACTAGCTGATGTACTCGCCATCCGTTATGTAACAGTAGGTGGCACAGGTATTTATTTCAACGTATTATTAAACTTAAGCCTAGCACACATACACACACACACACACATACACACACACACACACACAAAATTAAAACATTTACTAAGAGATTCGTTCATTTTTCATCCCATAATTTAAGACGCTCGATGATTCTGTTTTAATATCATAATTTACGACGCTAAAACTAACGAACCAACGATATTTTCATTAAATGAAAACATTTAAAAAAGAAGCTGAGACAATTTTTTTAATTAAAAAGTAAATGTTATGGTAAGCTTTTTTTATTTTTTTTTTTTTAAAGAAAATCAGTCTTTAATCTTAAAAAATACAACGACTAAACTCTTAAAAAAAAGGATGAAACTTTTAAACCTGCGGCGACATTTTTTTTTTTTACTTTAACAAAGCTTATAATATTAATATTATTAACCCTAATACCAACAAAGAGTTTCTAACATTACAAAAAATAAAAATGCGACGATATTTGTAGAGGAATTATAATTTTTATTAAACGAAAACTGCGATTCATAATTTATGTTAAAAACTAGATGTTGGTGTTATTAATATTAACAGATACACACACACAAAATTAAAACGTGAGCTTGATATACGGACTATAACAATTTTGATCTATTTATTGTACTGATACTAAACGTGATGCGTATTTTCTTCAGTCAGGGAACAAGTTCTCATTATAGATTGAAGTAATTTTTATTTTTGCCTTAATCCATGGAGTTAGTGCTACCAGAAAAGGCTGTCTGAAGATACCGGCCTCCTGACCTAAATTATATCATACAGTGATGTCATTGTTTTTTTTCCCTTTCTCTTTGCAAAACTCACTGATTTCTACAAAACAACCAAACCATATAGCATGAATAAATATTTGCAGATATAAATAACTTGAAACATAAATTTTTTTTTTTACTAAAGTGACAAGATTTCAGCATAAAATCACTCGAAAAGTGTTGATATGCCGTAGAAAAAAACCCCAATCAAACAACCAAACCTAATGCAGATTGTCGCCTTTTAGGGGGCTAGGTTTTCCTTACATCCAAAAATGACCTTGTGTAACACTGGACTTGTGTGAAGGAAAGAAAATAAGTACATAACCTCTTATATGTCAGGGCCTACTTAAAGAAAGATGCATACGCTCAGTTTGCGCGTTTAGCAATGGAAAATTACATTTTTAACTGAATCGTGACAGAGCGACCGATGAACAGAGGTACTTATACAGAATATTGGATGCATATAGCATTTACAACATCCACCAAAAATTATATATAAAAAAAACATGGTTTAAATGTTTTTTGCTGATACTTTCGATAATATTCAAACACGGTAGTGCTTGAATGTATGGTTAAGTGGCATTTAGAACTGCTTTAAAGCTTCACTGCTCACATATTTCTCAATCAAATTTGAAACAATTATTATAGTTTATAGATCACCTTCTCAGCTATAGTGTGAATTTTTTTTTTCACTTTTCGTTCAGTAAAACAAAAGTTATGATGAATTTTCTGGTGTTCAAAATCGTAAAAAAACGTAAGGAGGTGAGCGACTTTATTATGACTGATTTCGATTGCAACCACGCCGCTTCAGCGATTACTGTTGCTTCCAGTTCACCGCTCTCGCGAAAAGAAAAGTAACAAGTGAAACAGAGAGAATGAAAGCATGAAAGGGAGATAATTGGGGGATTTTATTGAAAGCAGACGAGTGCCGTACATTGTTATTACATATGTGTATGTTATGTTTATGGGGGCAAAAAATAAGACTGAAATTAAACAAAGAACAGGTAAATTTACTGGAAGCCTGGAAAAATCATGGATTACAGTAGAAAAATGCGAGCATGAAAAGTAATATGGGTGAGCTTAAATATGGAACAATAAAGGACTAGTTGTTAAAACTGGAAAAGAAAAGGACAAGACATTCTAGTAAACACATAATAATTTTATAACTTTAACTATTGCAACATTAAGTATATTTTAATTCAATTTATAACATTATATAATTAATTCTTAATGCTGCAATATTTCAAGTTATAAATTTATATTTTTTACTAGAATATCTTGTCCTTTTCTTTTCCAGTTTTAACTAGTCCTTTATTTTTTCCGTGTTTAAGCTTAATCATATTACTTTTCATACTCGCGTTTTTGTTGTAATATATATATATATATATATATATATATATATATATATATATATATATATATATATATATATATATATATTATTTAAAGAAAACTTTTTTATCTTCATTTTGTCAGTATTAACTGTGGGGTGGCACCACTCGTTGCTATAACAACATGTACTTAAGATCTTGTTGAATCCAATGTGTGTTGCGTGATTGACGCTTTTTGTTATGAGTATAGGAGATGGGTAACATCATTGAAAAAAAAAAACAAAAACAAAAAACAAAAACAAAAAAACAAAAAACAAAAACAAAAAGCAAAAAACAAAAAGCAAAAAAAAACAAAAAAAAAACAAAAAGCAAAAAACAAAGAACAAAAAACAAAAACACAAACAAAAAGAAAAAAAACAAAAAGAAAAAAAATCTAAACACAAACGCCAACCACTCTTTACTCAACATTCGTCAACAAGATCTGACATATATTTTACTGTATCCACTTATATTTTACTGTATACCGCTCACGATTAATACCAACAACCTGAAGAGAAAATAAGAAAAAGTCACCTGTGAAAGAGGGGCATATATCTCTATATAAATAAAATGAACTCATTTTTTCCCCTCCGACTTTGACGTTTATAGGACTGCACCTGTATACATTTTGTGCAGCCGTATCATTCACAAACTGAATCACGACATCTGCCGTATGTTATAGGGTTATTACATATCCAGGATCTCGCTGATCAGAGTTTCCTATATTCTGTCTGGTGAGAGTCCACTGTAAAAATCGGTTACATTTAATGGAAGTAGTAAAGTAAACTCTCTCTAACAAATTCATCCTACCACCGCCACTCACTTACACCGTTCCAGACCGTTCACAGGAGACATTTAAAACCGACCATCGGTTAGAATTTATCTAAAAACTGGACTGGACTTACGCTGAAACGAACCACGCTTACTTTGCCATTGGTTAGCATAAAACATAAACACAATTTATAAAGCATTTATTATAATAAAATTAGATTCAAACAGAACACAATCCGTTACCTGGAATTGAATTCCGGAGACATTTTAAACCGACGACCGGTTAGAATTTATCTAAAAACTGGACTGGACTTACGCTGAAACGAACCACGCTTACTTTGCCATTGGTTAGGATAAAACATAAACACAATTTATAAAGCATTTATTATAATAAAATTAGATTCAAACAGAACACAGTCCGTTACCTGTAATTGAATTCACAATTACATTACTTCGATTTCGTTATACCCCGCGTGGTTACAGTTTAATGAAAACCTGAATTGACATTTACGTGAAACGCACCAAACTTACTTACACAAACACAACTTCCGTTTCGCCCTTTCCTTACGTGCTTTTTTTTCTTTCTTTCTTTCTTTCTTTCTTTCTTACCTTTCGTTGTCTTTTTGCTTTATGGGTGATGGTGGTGGGGGTACTTCCCTATTTTATCTTTCCTTTCGCTCTTTCCTTCTTTCTTTCTTTTCTCTCCATTTTCTGCTCTTTCCATTGTTAAAACGAAACGAAACAACTTGATATTCCAGGTTTTACTTACACTCTATCACTCTACGACTATTACTTGTGTATCCAACTCTATTTGTGCCACGTTCCTTTATTTTTTCACCGTACCACTTACCAGCCGACATTCACGTACATGGACTTCCCTTTGTGTTCTTTTTCTTGGGGGCCGGTTTACGTTACTACACGTTAGCCATGGATCGGGCGATTGCTGTCAGACGTCACGATAATACGACTTCTTTTTTTTTTATTTTTTACTTTTATTAAAAAAGAAAAATAAACAATTGAAAATACTTTCAAAATAAAGTAAACTGATTAGGTAATAATTATTTATTGCTTATTTGTTTTGTTTTTCACCCTTTTTTTCGACTAACCATTCTTCTCACTATAAAATCGATTTTTCCAAGTACATTTTTAGGTGGGGGGGGGCCATTCCAACCTCCGAAGGGTTTGGATTACTGTACACATAGATTCGAAAAAGTTGTCAAAAAACAAAAAAAATATATAACAAAGAAATGTTATCAAAGCCAAGATAAGTTATTCAGCTCGAAAACCATACAGTGTTTACCGATGTATTCGATAATTCAAGAAGGCGTCTCACACCCTCTTTAACACCGTAAGTATAGAAAAAGGTGTTATAAATAAAAAACTATACAAAATACTATTAAAAACACGCCGAATATATGTCAACCTATGTCACATTAACATGTATTGAGCGAGTTTTTAACAGTATTTTATTAGGTTTTTTATTTATAACATCTATTCCCAAACTTACCGTGTTAAAGAGAGAATCAGACGCCATCTTGAATGTTTTCGCGCTGAATAAACATGTTACATTGAATAAAAACACGATAAATATATCAAGTTAGGTAGAAGAGTAACTTATCTTGCCTTTGATAACATTTATTTGTTATATATTTGTTTTTTGACAACTTTTTCGAATCTATGTGTACAGTAATACAAACCCATAGTTAGAAAACACGGAACATTATGGAGTTTTTTTTGGGGGAGAATTAGCGATTTTGGAAAATTTCAGACGATTAGTTAAAAATCTAGCGATTATTTCCCTTTCGTTATAAACTTTTTTTTTTTGTAATTTCTTTGTTTAATAAAGATTTTGTGGGGTTTGTATTACTCTACACATACATTCGAAAAAGTTGTCCAAAAAGAAATATATAACAAATAAATGTTATCAAAGGCAAGATAAGTTACTTTTCTACTAAACTGGATATATTTTTCGTGTTTTTATTCAATGTAACATGTTTATTCAGCTCGAAAACCATACAGTGTTTACCGATGTATTGGAACATTCAAGATGGCGTCTGATTCTCTCTTTAACACGGTAAGTGTGGGAAAAGATGTTATAAATTTTGTATAGTTTTTCATTTATAACACCTTTTTCCAGACTTACGGTGTTAAAGAGGGTGTGAGACGCCATCTTGAATTTTCCAATACATCGGTAAACACTGTATGGTTTTCGAGCTGAATAAATATGTTACATTGAATAAAAACACGAAAAATATATATATCCAGTTTGGCAGAAAAGTAACTTATCTTGGCTTTGATAACATTTATTTGTTATATATTTGTTTTTTTTTCACAACTTTTTCGAATCTATGTGTACAGTAATACAAACACCCATTTTGTGTTTTATATACATAAAGTACAATTGTTGAATGTTACTGTTTTGATTATATTCGTTGGGGGGACAATTAAAAAATTAAGAAAGATTAAAATGAAGCGAAATTTAAGTTTCCGTTCCATTTTTACAACAACCGTAAAACAGTGCATACTCAGCAAGTTTTATCGTAATTTATAAGCATATTGAAACACTAAATCAACATTTTATTTATTTTTTGGCATAATTAATGATGGAAGTATTTTTCTGTTTATTTTCTTAACATCTGTTAAAAAAAAAAATAATTTGTACATTCTCTTGAAAAAAAGAATCAAACTTTTCTCTACTTTCACATGTGTTCCATTTTAACAAACTGAGCCACAGCAACGCGTGGCCGGGTACAGCTAGTTGTTGAATAAAAAAAAAGACCAAACTGTTTGAAAAAGGTAAAATTCGTGAAATTTAACCAAATACGTCGAGTGGTTCAAAAATGGGTGATCGATTTACTAGAATATTGCATTGGAAACCGAGCACCCTTAGAAATATTTAAATATTGATTTTTTTTATAAACTCGTAGATAATAATCCGCTGAAATAAAGACAAAAAAAAATATAGGGCATGTAGCGCGCGTACACGTGAACCAAAAATATATATAAGATAATTTGGTTTCTGATTTTTTTGTGATTAAGATTGATTATTTGTGTTATTTGAATACTTGCAGACTACTGTTCTCATACTGAGTCGTATTTTCACAACGTTTCGATCGATGTAACCTCGGACTTTCTTCAGGTGTATTTTATCGAACTCGGAAATATCTTCGTTAAACTAGGAAATCTATATGGAATTTCCAATAGAACCCTTTATTTAATTTTATCAAGTACTTTATCCACTACATACACTGTATCAAAAGATCTGTAGAACTTTGGTATTGACACCGCTTGTCTGAACGTTAGGTAAGTCGTTGGTTAGCTTTCCTTCACTGATTGATCTGAATAAGCGTTGTCTATATCTAAGGACTGATTTCTCTCCGACAGTCTATGAGTCTGCTAGCTGAAAGAAAACGGTTGCATATAAATTGACGTGGAGAACTGTACATTCAAAATATATATACTTTATTTTATCAACTAACACTTAGTGTTCATGATAGGAGACTGTGAACGAATCCAAATATTCGATGTGCATTCTTAATCGCGACTGATTTTCTCAAAGTCAAACAAATCTGCCATTAAAAAACAAAACAAAAAAAACAAAACAAAACAAAAGCAAAAACAAAAAGAAAACACACAAAAAACAACAAGCAAACAAACAAACAAACAAACAAACAAAAAAACTTCTATCCGCGCCATCCAACAAACCTAAAAACTTACTGGCAATTTGGAGTGACTTAAGCTTACCAAAGCCGACAACTCGACATTAGCTGTATCTCCTTAGATGTAGGTGTGTTTGTGACCTCACGAACTTGTCCACTTTTTTCGAGGATTTTCAAAATAAACCGGTTAGCAGGTCTGTTTTTATTTACCTCACCACGAGGACAGGGTTAGACGCAAAGGCGATTTTAATAAAAAAAAAAAATCCAACTATACTAAAAAGAAACTGAAACCAATAAACAGTATAATCTCATGTGACAGAAATGAGTTCCCTCAAAAAGTAGATGGTAATGCCTGTGACGATGGCCTCCAGTAACTGAACAGATACTATTGAGAACTGCTTCAACCCGATAACAATATAATCCAGCCTCTGATGATAAGGTAGAGACAATAGAACACACATTTTTATCCAGAGTTCGGGTAGGGATCAAAGTGTAGTAACACTCTACTTGTTGAATTGTTTATTTTTTTTTTCAAATAATAAAAAAAAAAATAATATATAATTTTTTGTTCAATTTCAATACGCCATTCTCCTTAGCATTACCTCCTACCTTTCTTACTGTATGTGCTCTCCGCTTATCTCGGTATTGTTTCCAGTCGTTCTGAATTTCTGCTTGCCACTGGAATAAAACAGTGCCGACTCCGGAGATGTGTGGTTGGATATTGCGCAACTCTTGCTAAAAAAAAAACAAAAAAAAAAACATGCGCAAGTCACAGCATCATCAGTGATGTTTGTGGTCTTCATCGGCAACGATTGACGAACAGTTATCTCCTACTTTTCGAGTGAAGATTGAGTTATTGCATACCTGCCTTAACCCGAACACCACACAGTTCACACAATTGGTTTTTAATGTAGGAAAATTTTAGCGCCACTAAATGGGCATTCTTGATTAAGTGCAAACAAAAATTGCCTCATTTTAGAATAATTTCTCATTCATTGAATAAGAGATGAAGTGTAGTATAAGAACTGATACTACACTTTGCTTCTAAATTTCTCAGATGAAGATTGATAGTTTCGATTATATAGATTATTTGGACTACTATTCTCTTTTTCAGTGTTATTCTCATATCGTTTCGACCAATGTTAACTTCGACCTTCTTCAGGTGTATCTTTTCAAACTCAGGAATGTTCCTGTCGAACTCGGGAATCTTTCTGTCAAATTTGGGAGTCTTTCTATCGAACTCGGAAATCTTTCTGTCAAACTCGGAAATCTTTCTGTCAAACTCGGGAATCTTTCTATTGAACTCGGGAATCTTTCTATCGAACTCGGTAATCTTTCTGTCAAACTCGAGAATCTTTCTGTCGAACTCGGTAATCTTTCTGTCCAACTCGGGAATCTTTCCGTCGAACTCGGAAACCTTTCACGGAATTTCGAACGAAACTCCTTATTTAATCCTCGAAGGTGATATGCTCTCGTTCCGTCAGCCCTGACCAAGTAGAAGTCTTAAGTAATTCGCAATTTTATTCCCAGTATCAGTATCACCCGTACTGAAGATCGAACCATCAACGTCCAAGAGAGTTCCACTTAGAACTGAAATTTTACCTTGTACTTTAATCGTTACGCCATTGATCCTTGCGGACGAAACGAGAGCATGTAACTCGATGAAATAAATTAATCGAAATTCTGTGCAGATTCCAGAGTTCAACAGAAAGATACCCGAGTTCGACAAGATTTACTTGAAGAAGGTCGGAGGGTGCATCGGCTGAAAGGTTGTGAGAATAGCACTGGCGATGAGAACTGCATTTCGAATAATCCATATAATAGAAAGCGTCGTATTTTTGTTTCCAACCAGTGACCCCTTTTGGAGGGCCAGATTTCCCCCCCCCCATATCAAAACCCAACGTTGTATATAAAATTGCACTCGAGTGAAGGCCGGTAAATAGGAACAAGACACGACGCTTTTCATCACGTTACCCGAAAGCCTTCCCCGAAGATATTTGATGCTGTCAATCGGTGTATGTTGTAACTACGGATGTAACGGAGTTGAGTATTACGACGTTGCAACTCCTCGTGGTTGACATGACAGACGCTGGCGTTATCGGCTTCTCTTTTACTGTTTCACTCTTCCTTTTTCTTTCCAACTTTTTCAATTGTTCTTGACTTTGCTACTCAGACCAGCAATGCAA
The DNA here is from genome assembly GCF_053919585.1 of Euprymna scolopes. Lineage (NCBI taxonomy): Eukaryota > Metazoa > Mollusca > Cephalopoda > Sepiida > Sepiolidae > Euprymna > Euprymna scolopes. The sequence goes on along the minus strand of NC_136493.1, from coordinate 49,002,477 downwards.
ACACGAGCCAATCTCAAGATTTCTATTTTCAAACTGACATCGTCGTCTTCAGCGTGGAACGTGTTTGTACATTCGGCCGCCATTTTTTTTTATTCACTTACCTCCCTTTCTTTCACACTCTCTTCTGTCTCTTTCTTTCTATCTATCTCAAAAAGGAAAACGTTTTACCTTCTGGAGATTCTCCCCCCCCTCTCTCTCTCCTGGGAAGAGATGATCACAAAATATGTTTTGTTTGCTATGCACTTTATATTGCATTCAAAATCGCCTTCAACTTCATTGTATTGTTTTTATTTTTGATGTACCTTTGTCGCTGCCTATTTCTCCCCCTCTCTCTCTTTCGCTTACATTTTTCTCTCTCTTTTTGCCAACCTTTTTTCTTCACGTTCGTTTCTCATTTCCCAATGCCCCCATCCCACTTCTCCACACATACCCGTGACTCTCTACGTCTTCCTCACTCTTTAGTCATCTACTCAGGCCTCATCTCTGCGCTCGGTAAGTGTTCGGTAAACCTGATGCATGCTCAATTTAATCCGGAGGATTACCACCAATTTCATTTATTTTTCTATTATTAGTATATCTCTTCAAGATCCAGCCCCGCCCGTGTCGTCCATTGGGAAGCGTTACCACCTCAACCCCCTTGGATTCTCTCCCCCCCCTCTTTCTCTCTGTTTGAATCTGGATCATTCCACTGCCCGCCGTTGAAGGATGTTTGTCTCAGACAGAGACGGAAGCTGCAAGGCAAACGCAATAATATAGAAAACTTTCAACAGTTTTTAAACACAGTACTTGCATGCATACAAATAGTGAACGAGAGAGAGAGAGAGAGAGAGAGAGAGAGAGAGAGAGAGAGAGAGAGAGAGAGAGAGAGAGATAAAACAAGAGAGAAAGAGAAAGAAAATATAATCCACTTAATAAAAACCAATATATATATATATATATATATATATATATATATATATATATATATATGAACAAATGATTAATAAAACATGTTAAAAGACATCTTGAAAAAGAGTTAAAAACATTTTTAATTTTAAAAAAGGAAGCACAAGATAAGTGGATAGTCCTTAATCCGCAGAGTTTCGAAGAAGTACTCTTCTTCTCATCAGAGGGCAGGAATTAGCAAAATGCGGGATCGGATTTTGCATATAAAAGTATTTAATGAAGCTACAAGTAAGTCACAGATCTTACTTGGTTAAAAAAAGGGTGAGGTAAGGGGACTATATATATATTTGTAGTCATATATAGTCACATATATATATGTGAGGAGATAATATATATATATATATATATATACCCTTTACACCTAGGTATTTCAAAGCCTTAGGCTTCTCATCAATAGAGGAGAAGAGGTACGTTAGGGAACAAGTAAGAAATATGACGTCTAGCGATTAGCACATTAGGATGAGAGTATAGAGGAATTTTGGATAAGGGAAAATTGTATAGAGTTTGAGAGGGGAGAGGCTGATTATTTAATCTATGTGCACTAGTATTTATTTTTGTATTGTCAATTTTCCTTCTGCACACACACAGACACACACACACACACATATATATATATATATATATATATATATATATATATATATATATATATATTTGTAGTCATCGACATACAGTCCTGTTTCGTTGTATCACGACTCATCAGTGCCGCTAGACCAGCATCTCTCCCAAGCCAAGGATTGAACCTAGAACCGTCGTGTTGACAGTCGGCGGTTCTCCCACTCGACCATGGAATTGACGCCCGTAAATAACTCGTCGGAATGTTTATTTAAATTGACACCCGCCACCACTTTTATAGTGCTCAAATCGCATGTTCGTAAACAAACAAACAACGAGCTTCGCATTTTCAGCCAATTAAGTAGCGGGTGAGATTATTTACGACAGTGCTCTACCCAAAGAGGGGGGCTTAAAAAAATATATATATATGTACAAGTTAGAATAGCATTTCATCCAAGGCATGAAAATTGTTAAACAAATGTTTTCACTATAGGCTTCAAAAATAAAGGTACAAGATTCAATTTGAAATTTATTTATCTTCAAAGTGCACTTTTATAAATTTTACAAATAAGGCATAAAAATTTAATTTAAATTGAATCAAAAAATTACCTTGGATTTATTTTATGTAATGTACATTCTGTTGCACTTTAAAAAAATCATTGAAAATTTTATATCTATATCATTAATTGCTAGATGAAAGATAATGTTTTTAAAGTGCAAATAAATGTACATTACATAAACTAAATCCAAGGTAATTTTTTGATTCAATTTAAATTAAATTTTTATACCTTACTTTGTAAAATTTATAAAAGTGCACTTTGAAGATAAATAATTTCAAATTGAATCTTGTACCTTTATTTTTAAAGCCTATATTAAAACCTTTTGTTTAACAATTTTCATGCCTTGGATGAAGTGGTTTTCTAACTTGTATCTCATCTTTTTAAGATTATATTTTAAAACTCTCCTTCTCTCTATTTCAGTTTGTATTTCTCCTCACACCACAACTCATTTTTGCAACACCCTCTTTGTAATACAGGTCTGAATAATGAGAAAATCTGAATTCTTTAAACAAAAACTTCAAAATAACTTTTTAGATTAAATTTTTTAAAACTTCTTTCAGAATAGAAATTCTTTAAAATTTAATAAGGAACATATTTCATATAGGTTTCACTAACAAATATTCAGTACATAAAGAGAAAAATAGAGATGAAAATTTCAAAAGGGATGTATAACTGGTTACGGTCAATAGTAGTCCTCGCCAGCGAAAGTCTTTGTTATTGTTATTCTATTATTATTATTATTATTATTATTATTATTATTATTATTATTATTTAAAACATTTTGTGTCCTGCTCTTTCGCGCGAGTACTAATATATACGGCATAATATCATATAATGATTAGATCACTCTGACAAACGTTAAAAGTATTTAAAAAATAAATAAATTATGTCAGCCCTTTAAGAAAGTTTCTTATCGTTGAGCATTTTCAGTTGAATTAAAGTCGGTAAATTTAGCTCATATAATGATTAGATCACTCTGACAAATGTTAAAAAAGCATTTAAAAAAATAAATGTTTAAAATTCAACAACATTTCTCGCGGTTAACGGTAGCCGAATGGATTAGTTCCTTGCTGATGAAGCCAGATGTGGCTTCTGTCGCCAGGTTCGAATCTATCGACTGGTGTTAATCGTGACACCCTGCACTGATGATTCCCGAACGGATGAAACACTAGTGTCTGTAGGTATTTAATAATTATATATATATATATATATATATATATATATATATATATATATATATATATATATATATTAGTGATGGGACGATGCCAAAATTTTTCCCGATTCCGATTCCGATTCCGATTCCGTTCAAAATTTCCGATTCCGATCCGATTCCCGATTCCGATTCCGATTCTTGTAAAATTTATACATATTCAATTAGAGATTTTTTTGTTTGTTTTTTCGTAAATTTTCAAATTATTACATAAACCCCTGGTTAATGTCCGCGTATATTTTATCTCAAATGTTTGCCTTGTAATTGATTAAAAATTGTAACACAACAAAACATTTATTTTGATTTTAAAACAAAGCTATATTGTACCAGTTCGTATTTACTGTAAAACATGCTACTTACATGAATAGTGGAAAATATTCGAAGATTGGTAGGCAAAATAAGAAAACGATGTAAGAACAATATATTTAACAGCGCCACTTAGCAAAGCCACATCTCATTGTTACGAACGAATTTCTAAATAATAATATTACTATTATGAAAACCATTTTTAACGTGAGATTGCGTGAGCTTTCTGTGCTTTCTCTCGCAGCTAAATCCCTATTCCAAAATGAAATATTACTTTTATAGATTACGTGTTAGAACATTTTTTTAATTGGCGGAAAGAAAAGCGATCATTTAGAATTTAGAGTGTAAGATCAGTTTCGAATATAAATTTAACGTAAAATGATCATCATTTCTGGCCATCCTAATTCTTTATGGATATTAACTAAAGTGTTTCCCACTAAATTAAGTTCGGTTTGCAACGTTGTAAAACCATGTGTAATCGCTTAAAAAGTAGACACCCTATCCCCAATAAGCGCACATAATTTAAAATTGGTAACACACTACAGCTCATGTTACGTTATATTTATTTGTGAAACTGACCGTCTATTTTAAATTCCTAATCGTTTTATATTAGTGCTGTGTCGATTAATCGGAATCGGGAATCGGATAAATCGGTAATTTTGGGGGTATCGGAATCGGTATTGGAATCGGAAAAATTTGTGCCTAATTTCCGATTCCCAAATCGATTCTTTTAATATTTTTAAAAAGTTCATTTTCAATTGTTTGTACCGATTATAAATATTTCTTTCTTTTAAACTATTAGTAAAACTAAAGAAGATCTAAACTTATTTTATATGCGTAAAATAAACAAAACAAAAATTGAAACTTTGCGAAAATTCGCTAGGTAACCTTTAGAAGAATGCAGTTTATTTTCAAAGTAGCGAAAGAATTGTCTAAAATTAAAGAAATATTTTGCCCAAAAAAATAATATCAAACATTATTGCTAATTAAATGAAAAGTAGAATATAAAAGTGTTGGGTTTTGTCGGTATGTTTGCTGCTCCCTCACTCGGCAATCGGTATTGACAAATATAACAAGCCGTGCATGCATGGTCCCCCTCTATGTGAGGAGGGGGGATCGAATAAAGTGATAAAAAAGTGATACATAACTGATAAAAAAAACAATTTTGAGTGAACAAAAAATTTTCAAAAGTTTTCAGAAAAATGACTAAGTTCAACTTTTGCTCCACACCCAATATTAGCCCTAAAACCTCCAGGGCTTGTGACTCTGATTTTTCCCAGGGTCAGTGATACTTCCATCAGGTGTATATCAGGTATGCCCATGGTTTTGCCAAGTTTCAGAAAAATCTAATGAATGGATGAAAAGTTATTCTGAAAAATATGTCAATTTTGTCTATTTAGAGTCATTTTGAGGTATTTTTTACCTCTTTTGCCCCCATGGGGGAGCTGATTACTTGTAAAAATGGACAAACGGCTATGTTTCAGGCCTTAAGACATGTAAATTTGAGTTCAGCACCATAAAAAAAACACTAAATAGAGATACATAATCACATTTTAGACAAATATGAAAAAAAGAGCCTAAAAAAGGGGTGGTTTTTAGCCCTAAAAGTTCCCGGGGGGCGCAAACCAGAGTTTTGCCAGGGTCAGCGATACTGAATTTACATTTGCAACAATTGCCTTCACATTTTGGACAAGTTTCAGTAAAATCTAATGGACGGGAAAAAAGTTATGGGGCCAAAAGTGTCATTTTTGCCATTTTGGGCATTTTTTACCCCTTTTCAGCCCCTGGGGGAGCAACGAGAGTTTTCTCAAAAAAAAACTCGATGTTGTGCACATCTACGTATTGGAGTACAACTTGTGGCAAAATTTCAGAAAAAAGTAATGGACGGTTATCCGGGAATCATCCGGACGAACGGACGAACGAACGGACGAACGGACGAACGGACGAACGCCACTGAAAACTATAGTCCCTCTCCGATAAATCGGGGGGACCAACAAGGAATGGGCAAAATTGTGAAAAGGCTTGGCCTTTGATTTAATTTGAAATAGGCTTCCAGTGTGATTTTCTTTGATTCTGCCGGTATTGTTTATGTTTATACTTAAGGATTGCTACGACGGCGCCAATGCCGTCTGAAGCCGAGGCCTCCGTGAGCACGGAGGCCTCGCTGAAGCCCGCCAATCTCACTCAAAAGTTGAGTTGAAAGTATTATGGGGTAATTAACACCTTCGATGCCGTTGGTTTCGACAACAATACTTTTTCACACCCACTTGCCAAATTTCTCAAGGAGTTTAATATGAAAAGATTTCAAACGAATAGAGTTTTATTTTATTTTCCTGTAGCCACATTGTCTGACACCGTCGCATTTTTCTCGGGTTTCGGAAAAGTTAAAAATATACATGAATATCTCACAATGAATTTATCAAAGTCTGGATAAAATAGATAAAGAGAAAACATTTAGAAATTTTTCAGATTGAAAAAGAAATTATATTTACATTTAAAAGTCCCCTCCTCATTGAAATTCTACTTTTGGACGATATTTGTAAACCCACTAAAAACCAAATTATTTTTTAGATCTAGGATGAAGCTCTAAACTGTCTTCACGTATTAAAAAAGGGTGCTTGTGCAGTTTACACTATGTTAAAAAACGAAAAATAAAAAAATATATATATTCTACGTACTCGTTATGGAATGAAGTTCTCATAAAAAAAATCACGTAATTTCATCAAATAGTTTTTATTTTATGCCGTAAAAACGATTTGGGAAATTCGGAATCTTCCTAAAAAAACTGCGATAATTAGTCAAGGGAGCGTAAAACAAAAACTATTTAATGAAATTACGTGATTTTGTTATGAGAACTTCATTCTATAACGAGTACGTAGATCTATAGAGTTTAGTTTTACTAATAGTTTAAAAGAAATAAATATTTATAATCGGTACAAGCAATTGAAAATTAACTTTTGAAAAATATTCAAAGAATCGATTTTGGAATCCGAAATTATACACAAATTTTTCCGATTCCGATGCCGATTCCGATTCCCCGAAAATTACCGATTTAACCGATTCCCGATTCCGATTCCGATTCATCGGCACAACACTAATATATATATATATATATATATATATATATATATATATATATATATATATATGTTACCGTACATGGTTGCTGTCCTGTGTATTATTTATTTATTACTATTATTTAATCGTTTACTTTTACTTTTGTTTTCTTTTTACTGTTTCTTGTTACTTTTACGACTAAGGGAACTTTTAAGAGTCCGTGTTCTTACATATATAGGTGTATGTATGCTCTTACGTATGTTACGTGCAATTCACTGTTATATGTGTGTGTGGGTGTGTGTTCTTATCCTTACACCGTTTCTTGCCTTGGAAGGTCTCGAGTGCAAATAACAATGCGTACATATCTAGTTGCCTTGGCTAACGAATGATATCTTCTTGACGCTGGTCTGCCATCTCGTTGGGAGTGGTCACTGCAGACAGATTCATTAATGACAAGATGAACTGAAACTTCAACACTTTTTTAAAGGCAAGCCTATATCTCGGACCCTGGTTGTCGGAGAGCCGAATCTCTCGTCTGCATTCCCTGCTGTCCAAAACAAACTCTCAGCCCATGTGGTCTTCAACCGGAAGCCTACGACCATAATTCCCGTGTCACCCCTAATTTCCGGCGCATTCTCTCTAGGTTGATACCTGTCAAACCTAACCTTTTGTGACCTCGCCAAGTCGCTGATGGGAAAATGAAAATATACTTACATAAATTTCTATTTCTAAAACTACCTATATAGCAATTAAGCTGGGATTCCCAATACTACAAACACACACACACACACACACACACACACACACACACACACACACACACACACACATATATATATATATATATATATACATATATCAAACAACACGAAAATGTTTTTTAATGTAAAAAGCAAAACGGGGCAGAAAAATACTTGATCAAAAAAACATTTAAAAAAATATTTGATATATTTTTACGATCTAACGAAGCGTAGTGTACCTCCTAAAAAGAAATGAAAATCTACTTTTTTGGCTAATACGTTTTAACGGCTTTTAAAGATTATATAGAATAATGAATTTTTAAAAAAGATAAAAATTTAACATTCTAGAATGGGGGCGGGGTCACTTTCCTATAGAAATTTAACGTAAAATGAGCACACACTTCTTGGCCACGTAGCGATAAACGAGACACGTAATCATAAGCATTTTTTTCAAGTTTGGTGGCGGGGGAGGGTCAAAAAAAGGGAACGGGATGGGGGGGTGCGGCCATAAGTGATTTGACTCATTTTACGTTAATTATTTTTTACCTTCAGATATTAAATATTTCAATTTTTATTTTTTTGGGATGGATATTTTAAAAGCTGTTTCATGTAAGAGAAAATGTTGAATTATACAAACAAAAAAGTTGAAAAACACAAAAAACGTTGAAATACACAAACAAAACGTTGAAGTACACAAACAAAAAAGTTGAAATGCACAAACAAAACGTTGAAATACACAAAAAACGTTCAAAAACACAAACAAAACCTTGAAGTGCACAAACAAAACGTGTAGATACACAAACAAAACGTGGAATTATACAAACAAAAAACGTTGAAATACAAAAACAAAAATGTTTAAATACACACAAAAAAGTTTAAGTACATAAACAAAAAAGTTTAAATGCACAAAAATAAAGTTTAAATACATAAACAAAAAAGTTGAAGTACACAAACAAAAACGTATAAATACACAAACCAAAAACCTTGAAATACACAACCAAAAACGTTGAAATACACAAACAAAAAACGTCCAAATACACAAACAAGAAGGTTTAAATGCACAAACCAAACGTTGAAATTCACAGACAAAAATGTTGAAATACAAAAAAGTTGAAGTACACAAATAAAAACGTTAGAATACACAAACAAAAAAGTTAAAATGCACAAAAAAGACGTTGAAATACACAAACAAAAACGTTCAAATACACAAACAAAACGGTGTAAAAACACAAGCAAAAAGTTGAAATACACAAATAAACAGTTGAAATGCACAAACAAAAAAGTTGAAATACACAAATAAAAACTTGAAATACACAAATAAAAAAGTTGAAATACACAAACAAAAAACTTGAAATACACAAAAAAAAAAGTTGAAATACACAAACAAAAGTTGAAATACACAACAAAAAGTTGAAATACACAAAAAAAGTTGAAATACACAAACAAAAACTTGAAATACACAAATAAACAGTTGAAATACACAAACAAAAAGTTGAAATACGCAAATAAAAAGTTGAAATACACAAACAAAAAGTTGAAATACACAAACAAAAAACTTGAAATACACAAACAAACAGTTGAAATACACAAACAAAAAGTTGAAATACACAATCAAAAAGTTGAAATACACAAACAAAAAGTTGAAATACACAAATAAAAAGTTGAAATACACAAATAAAAAGTTGAAATACACAAACAAAAACTTGAAATACACAAACAAAAAAGTTGAAATACACAAACAAACAGTTGAAATACACATATAAAAAGTGGAAATACACAATCAAAAAGTTGAAATACACAAACAAAAAGTTGAAATACACAAATAAAAAGTTGAAATACACAAATAAAAAGTTGAAATACACAAACAAAAAGTTGAAATACACAAACAAAAAAGTTGAAATACACAAACAAACAGTTGAAATACACATATAAAAAGTGGAAATACACAATCAAAAAGTTGAAATACACAAACAAAAAGTTGAAATACGCAAATAAAAAGTTGAAATACACAATCAAAAAGTTGAAATACACAAACAAAAAAAACTTGAAATACACAAACAAAAAGTTGAAATACACAAACAAACAGTTGAAATACACAATCAAAAAGTTGAAATACACAATCAAAAAGTTGAAATACACAAACAAAAAGTTGAAATACACAAACAATAGTTGAAATACACAAACAATAGTTGAAATACACAAACAAAAAGTTGAAATACACATATAAAAAGTTGAAATACACAAACAAAAAGTTGAAATACACAATCAAAAAGTTGAAATACACAAACAAAAAACTTGAAATACACAAACAAACAGTTGAAATACACAAACAAACAGTTGAAATACACAATCAAAAAGTTGAAATACACAATCAAAAAGTTGAAATACACAAACAAAAAGTGGAAATACACAAATAAAAACTTGAAATACACAAACAAAAAGTTGAAATACACAAACAAAAAGTTGAAATACACAAACAAAAAAGTTGAAATACACAAACAATAGTTGAAATACACAAACAAAAAGTTGAAATACACAAACAATAGTTGAAATACACAAATAAAAAGTTGAAATACACAAACAATAGTTGAAATACACAAACAAAAAGTTGAAATACACAAACAAAAAGTTGAAATACACAAACAAAAAGTTGAAATACACAAATAAAAAAGTTGAAATACACAAACAAAAAGTTGAAATACACAAACAAAAAAGTTGAAATACACAAACAAAAAGTTGAAATACACAAACAAAAAGTTGAAATACACAATCAAAAAGTTGAAATACACAAACAAAAAACTTGAAATACACAAACAAACAGTTGAAATACACAAACAAACAGTTGAAATACACAATCAAAAACTTGAAATACACAAACAAAAAGTTGAAATACACAAACAAAAAGTTGAAATACACAAACAAAAAAGTTGAAATACACAAACAATAGTTGAAATACACAAACAAAAAGTTGAAATACACAAACAATAGTTGAAATACACAAATAAAAACTTTAAATACACAAACAATAGTTGAAATACACAATCAAAAAGTTGAAATACACAAACAAAAAGTGGAAATACACAAATAAAAACTTGAAATACACAAACAAAAAGTTGAAATACACAAACGAAAAGTTGTAATACACAAACAATAAAAGCTGACGTACCTAAACAAAAAAGTTGAAGTGCACAAATAGTTTTAAAGTTTTACATTTTGCAAATTCGATAACGAACCTGTTTTTTAAATATCACGGGAGGATTTAACTAGATTGGCGCTCTCGATGAGATTCGCTATAGAATATGTGACGTTAGTTTCAATGATCTGGAATTAAGGTCTATGCAAACTACCAATAGTTTCGTATAAAATACGAATATAGGTTTTTTATTTATTGGAAGATAATTCCTTACATTAAAATCCAACTTCTTTTCTTCTTTACGGACATTTTTCAAGCTGTTTTAATGTAATAATAAAAAAGTTGAATTAATCGATATTACTTACAATTCTCACTGTACACAAACAGTTTAAAAGTTTTAAATTTTACTAATAAGACAACGAAACTATTTATTAAATATCACGAGAGAATTTCTATGGCGGAACGGGATTGGTACTATCGATTACTTTGACGATATAATATGTGACCTCAGTCTCAAGGTCTATGCAAATCACAAATGGTTTCATACAAAATGCAAATATACGAAAACAAAGTAAACATAAAAATCAATCAGAATCCGTGTCCCGGCGTTGCCCGAAGGAATCTAAAAGAATAATTGAACTATCAAGAATAAATATTAAATTGCCACTTTAGAAAAATGTCATAAAAGACAAACATTTGTTTGAAAACAATTAAACTTTAGATACGCGACAAGAACTTTTTTTTTTTACATATACATATGAAGTGGAAATATTAAATATAACTAATTGGTGGAGTAAATTTCTTTGTAGCAATGTAAATCATGTTTAAATCGCGTAAATTACTAACATTAGATTCTTTTCTGCTTTTTATAAGTGATACGCTAATAGTTATTAATTTTTGGTCCCACGAAAAAATAGAGGGTGGACCTGTAAATTCACCCTTGCCCGTTCATCCATTCGTCTATCCGCACTTTTCTCAGTAACTACGCTTTGGAATGTATTGAAATTTTGCACAAGCATTAAACATGATATAAGTTAAAAAGTAACAGGACGGATTTTCCGGGAAAACTCCGGTTGCCCCCCTCCTAGGGGTTCCTTTCGGGTTAAAATGGCTAAAATTTACACTTTTGTGCTTATTAAAAAAATGGATGCCTTGGATTTTTATAAAACTTCCTGAAAAGTTGTAAATAACTGATTTCTATATAATTTGGTTTGTCTGTACTTCGCGATAACTTTTGGGTGTGTCCCAGAGATTCTTTTAGGGCTAATAAAAACACTCCATTTTTGGGACTATTTTACCAAATTTGTCCAAAATTTTATGCGTTTAAACTGCTAAATAGACATCTATTTAGCAGTTTTTCATGTTGCTGAACTCAAATTTAAATATGTTTAGGTCTTGGGGACTTTTGGGGCTAAATGGGGGGAGAGCAAATGCTGAACGTAGTCATTTTTTATGCCTCGTTCACCGGTGACTCACGGGGAACAATGCATACTTCTCTTGTTTTTTGTTCACTTGCCTCCCCACGAATGCACAGTTAAACACAAGGTCGGTTTTTAATGCGTGTGGGGAGGGAACCAGCTCTCCAAAAGGGGGCACTTTGGTTAGTAAAAAATAAAAAAAATGTATCAGTCATGAAGGACCTCTCCTCCACTAACCGTGACAAAGAAGTGAATAAAAAACGTGAAGTGCAGCATTAGAACAGATGGTATTTATTTGCTCCCCCACCGAGCAAATTAGGCACAAGGCCAATTTTTAATGTGAGGAGTGAAGGGAGGGGGAAGGGAAACAAGGGACCAGCTCCCGAGAGGTGGGAAATGGGAGCTGGTTAATGGTCAGGCATGTGGGGTTGCCCCCACATCTGGTCTTTGCTAGTCATAGCTTGCAGCATCTGCCGGAACAGATGGTATTTATTTGCTCCCCCACCGAGCAAATTAGGCACAAGGCCAATTTTTAATGTAAGGAGTGAAGGGAGGGGAAGGGAAAAAGGGGACCAGCTCCCGAGAGGTGGGAAATGGGAGCTGGTTAAAGGTCAGCTATGTGGGGTTGCCCCCACATCTGGTCTTTGCTTGCAGTATCTGCCGGAACAGATGGTATTTATTTGCTCCCCCACCGAGCAAATTAGGCACAAGGCCAATTTTTAATGTGAGGAGTGAAGGGAGGGGGAAGGGAAAAAGGGGACCAGCTCCCGAGAGGTGGGAAATGGGAGCTGGTTAAAGGTCAGGTATGTGGGGTTTCCCCCACATCTGGTCTTTGCTTGCAGTATCTGCCGGAACAGATAGTATTTATTTGCTCCCCCACCGAGCAAATTAGGCACAAGGCCGATTTTTAATGTGAGGAGTGAAGGGAGGGGGAAGGGAAAAAGGGGACCAGCTCCCGAGAGGTGGGAAATGGGAGCTTGTTAATGGTCAGGCATGTGGGGTTGCCCCCACATCTGGTCTTTGCTAGTCATAGCTAGTCATAGCTTGCAGTATCTGCCGGAACAGATGGTACTTATTTGCTCCCTCACCGAGCAAATTAGGCACAAGGCCAATTTTTAATGTGAGGAGTGAAGGGAGGGGGAAGGGAAAAAGGGGACCAGCTCCCGAGAGGTGGGAAATGGGAGCTGGTTAAAGGTCAGGCATGTGGGGTTGCTCCCACATCTGGTCTTTGCTAGTCATAGCTAGTCATAACTTGCAGTATCTGCCGGAACAGATGGTATTTATTTGCTCCCCCACCGAGCAAATTAGGCACAAGGCCAATTTTTAATGTGAGGAGTGAAGGGAGGGGGAAGGGAAAAAGGGGACCAGCTTCAAAGAGGTGGGAAATGGGAGCTGGCTAAAGGTCAGGCATGTGGGGTTGCCCCCACATCTGGTCTTTGCTAGTCATAGCTTGCAGTATCTGCCGGAACAGATGGTATTTATTTGTTCCCCCACCGAGCAAATTAGGCACAAGGCCAATTTTTTAATGTGAGGAGTGAAGGGAGGGGGAAGGGAAAAGGGGACCAGCTCCCGAGAGGTGGGAAATGGGAGCTGGTTAAAGGTCAGGCATGTGGGGTTGCCCCCCACATCTGGTCTTTGCTAGTCATAGCTAGTCATAGCTTGCAGTATCTGCCAGAACAGATGGTATTTATTTGCTCCCCCACTGAGCAAATTAGGCACAAGGCCGTTTTTAATGTGAGGTAAAAACCAGCTCCCCTAAAAGTAGGCAAAAAGGGGACACTCTGGTTACCAAAAATAATAATTGTCCCAGTATAGAGGGTTTCCCCTCCATTGACTGGTACAAATTATCTTAAGTGCAGTATCTGCCGGAACAGATGGTATTTATTTGCTCCCCCACTGAGCAAATTAGGCACATGGCCAATTTTTAATGTGAGGAGTGAAGGGAGGGGGAAGGGAAAAAGGGGACCAGCTCCCGAGAGGTGGGAAAAGGTAGCTGGTTAAAGGTCAGGCATGTGGGGTTGCCCCCACATCTGGTCTTTGCTAGTCATAGCTTGCAGTATCTGCCGGAACAGATGGTGTTTATTTGCTCCCCCACCGAGCAAATTAGGCACAAGGCCAATTTTTAATGTGAGGAGTGAAGGGAGGGGAAAGGGAAAAAGGGGACCAGCTCCCGAGAGGTGGGAAATGGGAGCTGGTTAAAGGTCAGGCATGTGGGGTTGCCCCCACATCTGGTCTTTGCTAGTCATAGCTAGTCATAGCTTTCAGTATCTGCCGGAACAGATGGTGTTTATTTGCTCCCCCACTGAGCAAATTAGGCACAAGGCCGTTTTTAATGTGAGGTAAAAACCAGCTCCCCTAAAAGGGGTCACTCTGGTTACCAAAAATAATAATTGTCCCAGTATAGAGGGTTTCCCCTCCATTGACTGGTACAAACCATCTTAAGTGCAGTATCTGTCGGAACAGATGGCATTCATTCGCTCCCCCACCGAGCAAATTAGGCACAAGGCCGACTCTCAATGTGAGGAGTGAAGGGAGGGGGAAGGGGAAAAGGGGGCCAGCTCCCGAGAGGCGGGAAATGGGAGCCGGTTAAAGGTCAGGCATGTGGGGCTGCCCCCACATCTGGTCCCCGCTAGTCACAACTTGCAGCATCTGCCGGAACAGATGGTGTTTATTTGCTCCCCCACTGAGCAAATTAGGCACAAGGCCGTTTTTAATGTGAGGTAAAAACCAGCTCCCCTAAAAGTAGACAAAAAGGGGGCACTCTGGTTACCAAAAATAATAATTGTCCCAGTATAGAGGGTTTCCCCTCCATTGACTGGTACAAATTATCTTAAGTGCAGTATCTGCCGGAACAGATACTACACTTTGATCCTGGCCTAAAGGCCAATCATTTATATTCAACGCACCTGTCAACGTTGGAACACAAACGCTGCTAATAAACAAATAAACTGAAACAACTTGTCTTTTTAACGATCTATTGCAATACTGCATGCCATTTGTTCTGGGTTCTTCCCGGGAACGAGAAATCCTTTTAGACTGAATCAATTATCAATGAGTGTGTTTTTAACAGTTGAGAAATCGTAATCCTAAAAACAAAGAATATAAGCCTAATAGAAAACAGTGGACTATCTATTGACGTTAAATCTATTTTGAATAATAAAAAAAAAACATTTGATATATTTTCGTTAACAAGGAAATATCGTGTGAGTGAATTCTAACGAAATTGTAACTATCCGATATTTTTTATTTTATTAATAAAACCATAACTATTAAAAGAACGAAAATTAAAAGTGAAAGTCGGGGAGCGTTTAACATGGATGTTATATGAACAATTAAATATTTTTTAAAAAGAAAATTATGGTAATAAAAATATGAATGAAAGAATAGGAGATGACATATTTTAATTACGTTTAGTTTTGTTTATTGATCTGATTTGTATTTAGGTAAGATATAATGAGCGAAAGCCAATGCCCCGGAATAAAACAGCTGGAGAATTTATATATATATATATATATATATATATATATATGAACAAATGATTAATGAAACATGTTAAAAGACATCTTGAAAAAGAGTTAAAAACATATTTAATTTTTAAAAAAGGAAGCACAAGATAAGTGGATAGTCCTTAATCCGCGGAGTTTCGAAGAAATACTCTCCTGTGACTTACTTGTAGTTTCATTAAATACTTTTATATGCAAAATCCGATCCTGCATTTTGCTATTTCCTGCCCTCTGATGAGAAGGAGAGTATTTCTTCGAAACTCCGCGGATTAAGAACTATCCACTTATCTTGTGCTTCCTTTTTTAAAAATTAAATATGTTTTTAACTCTTTTTCAAGATGTCTTTTAACATGTTTTATTAATCATTTGCTCATATTATAAGCTCTATTTCATTTTCGGTTTTATTGAGCTTTTACATCTGGCTGAGTTTATTTTACTTGTAAATATTAACTCTTTAATATTTATAATATATTTTAAGTTTACTATTTTGATTACCTTGGTAAACTTATTGTAATTTTTATTATATATATATATATATATATATATATATATATATATATATATATATATATATCAATTATGATATGTAATTTTAATTATGATATGTAATTATGATAGTTATAATTGTAATTATAATATATAATTATGACAGTTATAATTGTAATTATGGCATGTAATTGTAATTATGATATATAATTATGATAGTTATACTCGTAATTATGATATGCAATTATGACAGTTATAATTGTAATTATGACATGTAATTGTAATTATGATAGTTATACTTGTAATTATTACATGTAATTATGATAGTTATAATTGTAATTATGATATGCCATTGTAATTATAACTATCATAATTACATATCATAATTATAATTACAACTATCATAATTGCATATCATTGCATTATAATTATAACTATCATACTTACATATCATAATTCTAATTACATATCTTCCTTTCTCCTTTTCCCCCGTGTATGCTCATCACTTTCACGTCACCAATTGAAAACGAATAAAGAAAAGTTATAAGCTTTTATAATTTTCGTATTCTTTTTTATTATACATTTTCATGTATATATATGTATATATATATATATGTATATATATATATATATATATATATATATATATATATATATATATAGAGAGAGAGAGAGAGAGAGAGATAGATAGATAGAGAGAGAGAGAGAGAGAGAGAGAATAAATGACAAAAAGTTATATTCCAAAATTCATGATGTTGACCATCTTATAATCTATTCCTTTAATTCAGCTGACTTATACAATTCTTGACAGTATCTGTTTCGTGGCGCAATATCAATCACTTAATTATTATATCAATCATATAATTATTATATCAATAAATCATCAACAATAATATAATAATTGATTGATTTTGCGCTACGAAACATATACTGTCAAGAATTGTATAAGTCAACTGAATTAAAGGAATAAATTTTGGAATATGACTTTTTGCCATTTATTCTCTGTATTGCTCTGTAATTAAATTGAGCTTCTTAAATAAGGATTGATATATATTATAAGAAAATATATTTCTACAGAAATATATATATATATATTATATATATGTTTATATATGCGTGTGTGTGTATTATTAATTATTACGTGCACACTATTACACACACGTACACATATATGTGTGTGCGTGTGCGTGTGTGTGGGGGTGGTTTGTGTGGGTCTGTGTATTTCTATATATATATATTCATTATTTGGAATAGTATTTAAATATATATAAACACCACAAAGTTAATTTCAGATAGCTCAATACTGCTATTGATTAGTTATACATATTTAAAAATGTAAATTCTATTTCTTTATCATTATTTAATCTATATGGATTCCCATACTGTTCGGGTTAGTTCGATTAAAATGTCATTTAATTTAATCAGATCGGTTCTGGTACTACAGATTTATTAGTTTATTATATCGTTTTATCTCGTTATTTAAATCATACATTTTAGTATTTTTTATTATACTTAGAGTATAGCATACATTAATGTTCAATTTTGTGTCAAGTTATTCCACTTCCAGTTTAACAATTGTTTTTTTCATATGATTCACTTAAAGGGATATACAGTATAACTCCTATAATTTGAACATCCGCTTCGTTCAAATTAGAGGATGCTGTTCAAGTCTCGAGATAAAAAAATGTGCTGCAGTTAACTTCAATTTCTAAGAATTAAGAAATAGTAAATGAAATTCATTGCTATATGATACTTCAAGTATATATTAAGTTGAGTTTACGATATATTCCAAGTAAGAATTGTTAAATATTATTACCAGGAACAAAAACATTGAAAATAAATTAAATCTACTCTTACTTGTTAGGCATTTATTACCTAAGTTATCATCTACAGAAATCATACATTTATGTAAAATACAGATTTTTTTAATTATTCATTGAATGAGTCTCATTGCATTTTCTATTTTCATCGATTGAGCTCTGGGGCGCTGCCATTGTATTCCGTAAACGATCACGAAAATCTACAATTTCTTGGTTCTGTAGCTTCTTTATGATTATATCTCTTCGGAGTGACACTGCTTGCAAACCATAGTTCTCACTAAAGTAAGGACTTTTTTCTAGAAATTTTATAACCGTCTCCATAGGCTTTTCTGCATCATCCCATGGTATTGCTTCATCAGAGTGTTCTTGGTTATTTACATTAGGGCCAAGAGAATGGGAGCTGTCGCCATTACTGCATTCAGGATATTGATCAGTAGTTTCCTCATCTTGTTGTACCCAATTTTCAACATCATTTGCATTAAGTGATTTAAGAACAGCGTGTTTGGTCGGTAAATCCGTACTGTCACTTTTTAACTCTTAATGTGTAATGCTTGTGCAAAAATTCAAAAAGTTCCAAAGCCTAGTTTTGAGAAAAGTGCAGACAGACGGACGGACGTACATACGTATGGACAAGAGTGAATTTGGGTCAGTAAAATATATAACTAATAATCAGAAAAGGCAAAATATAGAGAACTAGATTATTTTTACAAGCGATAGATCGAAACAGACCTGAATTTAACACGGAAAGTGTAAAAAAAAAAAATTCTACATAAAACGTATAAACAATATGAAACAAGCCTAGACATATGTTTGAAAATTATTAAGTTTTTAATCATATAATTATAATAAATGTAAGTTGATTAAATCATAATACTGAAATTTAATTAACAGAAATTAATATTGGTATTTATTTGTAATAGATTAATGAATAAATTACTGCCAAACTTACAGTAACTAGTTAACTAATTTTCCAAGTTCCAAGCATCACGTTTTCTCAGTTGGTCATTTAGTACTTTTCCAAAGGTATCTATTACGATATTGTTTCGTATTGCAAAATTATGTTTTTGTTGCAAATTTGACTCGAATTTCATTATATTTGCAAATGTCTTTTCGCACACATACGTGCTTTTTAAAAGTCTATCTCTATTCGCCACCTGATGTCGGCCGTAGCCAGCGTTTTCTCGCCCATGACTTTACACGTCCATCTTCCCCGGCTACACACTTTGCTTCTCTTCTCGACCACGTATTTTGGTGTATTTTTTTCTCCTTTTTTGAGATAGAAAGCTGAATAACATATCGAATCTGAGAGAGAGATAGATAGATAGATAGAAAGATAGACATATATATATATATATATATATATATATATAGAGAGAGAGAGAGAGAGAGAGAGAGAAGGAGAGAGAGCGAGAGTGAGAGAGCGGAAAACGCTGGTTATAAAACAACAAGAACTAGAAGTGATAATGCAATTAATGATATAATGTAAAAATAAGAAGTGGTGAGCTAAGAATACGAGGGATAGGGAGAGGAGATTAACAGAGCGATGAGGACAGAGGTAGTAGATAAAAGCTACCGAATGAAGATGAATAGATGAAGGGTATGAACAGGCTAAGTAATAAAAATCCATTTCTCTCTCTTACACACACACGTTCAGCTTTATATATATATATATATATATATATATATATATATATATATATATATATATATATATATATATATATATATATATATAGGTATGGCCATATGACCATAGTCTTCGAAGCAAAAATACATGAGTGTGTCGATTATATGAACCATATGAGTTGTCCAAAATGTTTTTATGAGTTTTTTTTAGGTAAAAATCTGATGAGTACGTGAGTACATATGCAACAAAAACATAATTTTGCAGACTTGCCCGTCGCAATATGAAACATTATCGTAATAGATACCGTTGGAATAGTACTAAATGACCAACTGAGAAAACGTGATGTTTGGAAATTGGAAAATCTTACATTATATATGCTCTGGAACCCATTCATTGAGCTTGGATGTTTTTTCAAAATCTCTCTCTCTATATATAAGTTCATCATTTGCCCAACCATATTTTTTTATTATAAAAACTTTATTGCTGAGAAAGATTATTTTAATCCATTACGACTGGTATAAACAAACCGAGTACGTATACACACACACACACATACATATATATATGTACATATATATACGTACATATATATATGCATATATATATGCATATATATGCATATATGCACATATATATGTGCATATATATGCATATATAAGTATATATATGCATATATATATGCATATATATATGCATATATATAGATAGATATATAGATAGATAGATCGATAGATAGATAGTGAACATTCCAAAACCACAGTTGTATTTATTTCACATTCATATTGTTTAATTGATGATATGTTGAGTCTTACACATGTTTCATTAAATGGAATGAATTCATCAAACAAATCTTCAGAGACATATATGAGCTCCTCGGAAAACAAACTTGGATTTAAAATGATAAATGATTATAAAAGGAACTGGGAACTTGTAAAAATCATGAGGGAAATAAATATGTTATTTATAAGATATATTGAAACTCCCCGGAGAATAAAACACACATTTAATTCGATTAGATATAAGGGGAGGCAAAAGTAAGTGGACAACAAATAATCAGAATCGAAAATCGAAAAGCTAGAAACTTTTGGGAGTATATATGTTATCCACCTATTTTTGGCTTACTCTGTACATGCGTTATAAGTTTATATATATATAAAACAATATATATATATATATATATATATATATATATATATATATATATATATATATATATATATATATATTGTTTTTCTTTTTTTTTTTTCAAACGATAAATACGGTTAATAGTGGCTTCGCCTCGAAGCTCATTTTTTTATTTACTTAGAAAGTCGCCCATAATTTGTTTGGACGTATATAACATTTTTGATTATTTATTAGTTTTAAAAGCAGTAATCTACGTACACGCGTGTTTTAAAAAAAAAACAACAACAACAAATCTAAATTTATGAGCGACAAAGATAGAAAGTAAAGTCATCTAGGGTTCGTGGCCTTACGGTAAAGGCGCCGGACTGTGGTAACCATGGTCTGAAGTTCGATCCCTAGAAACAGTCAAGCTACGCTGATGAGAAGTAGTTAGCTCGAAACACGCCTGTATGTAGATTACTGTTTTAAAAATAGTAAATGATCATATATATATATATATATATATATATATATATATATATATATATATATATATATATATAGCCATGAATCTAAATAATACCAGTTCTATGTATAAACATTTGATAAAAGGACATAACTGTCCCCTCTCCAATCTTAGAAAGGTCCTCGTTGACAACATAAAAATTATACAACATGAAAATAATATTAAAAACTTAAAAATTCTTGAAGCGTAATATATTAGAACCCTTCAACCCACTAAAAATGATATCGCATTCGAGAAAAGCAGTACCGTTCTAAAATGTATTGCGCAGTTAGTATGGGACAGCCTTTGTTGATGGTGTCCACGAACTTGCTGATTTTAATACTCGAATTTTAATCGACTTTCATCGACTTTTCCTAGACTATATATTTTAATTTATCGCCGTTAACTGCATATTTTAGTTTTCACTTTAATTTTAATTTTCGCCCTTCGGACTTTTACTTCAACATCTGATGATGATTCGTAGACGAATCGAAAGCGCTCGTGACAGCAACAATTATGGGACTTTTATTAATATATTTGATTTTACGGAATATCAAAAAAATTAAAAAAAAAGAATCATAAATCCAAGTTTCTCCGTTGAATTTAATAATATTTGCTGGGATGAAAAAGTATGCATATATATATATATATATATATATATATATATATATATATATATATATATATATATATATATATGAACATACATACATACATAAACATATACATATATATACATACATACAAATACATATATATAAAACAATATATATATACATATGTATACATATATATATATATATATAAATACATACATACGTACATACATACATATATATGCATATATACATATATACGTACATATATATGCATATATATACATACATATATGCATATATATACATAGATACATATATAGATATATATATATATAAACATATATATATATACACATATACATACATATATATATATACATACATACATATATATACACATATATACATATATATATACATACATATGTATGCATATATATACATATATATACATATATACATAATATATATACATACATATACACATACATATATATACATACATATATACATATATATATATACATACATATATATACATACATATATAAACATATATATGATGATTGCAACGTCTTGTCAGACGAGTGCCAGACATTTAAAATCCACGATTCCAAATGTCTGAGGGAGTATCTATACAAATATGATGTTAAAGAGTCTTAGCTTTGCATGACAGCTAAGTCTCTCTCTCGGTTCAAAATGTTGAGATCCAGCAACAAGCAAGAGCAAGATAGCTAGAAACAAATTAAACTGCAGACCAGCTTTATGCGGGTACTGGTCTCCCGCTTTATGGTTATATAAATCAGAGATTTGCTTCTCCTAGAAAGGTTGCCTTCACCACGGCTAACGGGAGCCCTCACCACCCCAATACACATATACACACACACAAATATACACAGTGCTAGTTGGCCGTTGACCCAGAAAAGAGTTCATTCGCCCTTTGGAAGGTCTTGTTTTTAGTCCTTCAGGGAGACTAGCCGCCCTCCTCACCAAACAAGTCTGGTGGGGGGAACCAGTTTAGTCGCCGGTGACCCGACCATGAGGCAGGTAGTACTTGGTTACATGGTACCAGTAGTATATGACATGACCTGACATACGACATACATATATATACATATATATGTACATACATATATATACATATACATATATGAACAAATGATTAATAAAACCTGTTAAAAGACA
>NC_136493.1:48952221-48969721 GCF_053919585.1 Euprymna scolopes | reverse complement strand
TATATATATATATATATATATCCAAGTTCCAAATATCAAGTTTTCTCAGTTGGTTATGTATTACTTTTCAAAAGGTATCCATTACAATATTGTTTCGTATTGCAACTAACAAGTCCACAAAAATATTTTATTGCTGCATATTTAGTTATGTACTCTTAAGATGTTTACCTTAAAAACTTATAAAAAAAACATTTTGGATAACTTACATGGTTCATGTAACTGACACACACTGCCGTTCCTCATTAGTTATGTAGATTTTGATCATGCTGAATTTATTTTAGTTTATATTAATTATTTTCGTATTTTTTTATATTATTATTATTATTATTATTATTATTATTATTATTATTATTATTATTATTATTATTAATTTTATTATTATTATTATTATTATATTTAATTCTTGTTATCCATTTGTGTTTTTATTTATTTTACCATTTGTAGGGTCCTATTAAGTTATGTTTGTTATTTATATTCTAGTTATAGTGTTCTTTGTGGTTTGTCTTAGATACGAAACTTAATTCTATTTTGTTTACACGTTCCCTATTATTTTTAGTTGATAGTTGAATTTAATTTAAATGAGTTACATAAGTTTTGTTAGCTTCGCCATTAGTTGTAGTGATTTGTTATGTGTATATGTATTTAAATTATAATTTATTAAATCATTTTTATTCACGTTGTGTGTGGTGTGTTTTTTTTTTCAGTTTTGGGTAATAGAAGTAAAATCTTCATTTCTTACTATTTTTAACTTCTTGTCAGTGAAAGGGACGTAATTCTTGTAAGCTAAATAAGATTTCTTTTGTATCTCTGTTCTTTTTTACTGATTCATGATGACCTAAGTTTTGGTACGGTTAATCATAACGTTTTGTCGTTGGTTGATGAGAATGTATTCTAGTTGCATTGAATTCTGGTAGAAATTATAATAAGACTGGTATCGATCGAACATTCGTCAAATATTCTTATTCCATTATTATTCTAGTACCTCTTTTACAAAGTGATATTTTCTTCAGTTTTCTCCTCAGATATTTAGTTGTTTTTGTATTCTTATGGTGACTCGATTTACGAATAAAGACTACGAGTATTTGTTTTTATTTCAGCTATTTTTAATTTATATTAATTGATGATACCGACTAATCTAAATATTAATTTACTTGTCCAACGTCCGGTGTCATAAAAACATCATCATCGCAAACATTAATTAATGAGAAACGAATTACCTCTATCTATAGTTGTTCTTATCAGTTAAAAATCATTAAAACCATTTCCCCGCCAAAGATTAAAAAAAAAACAAAAACATGGCTGTTTGTTTATGGTTTGAAATTGGCTTTTTTATTTTATAATTAAAAAAAAGTAATGTTGAAAGGTATTTTAAATTTTTTGTTTGATTATATATTATTTTTTAAATTACAAAAAAAATGTAAAAGTGAATTGAGATCTAAGAATTAAGAATTATTCAGCAAAACACAAAAAACAATGTGTTGTATTTTGAATTTTCATTGAAAAAATGTTTTAAATTAATTCTTTTTAGCTTTAAAAGGTTAAAAAATAATTTACTAAAATTATTTTAAATTCGTCGTTATTTTAATGGCTGAGAATACAGTTAGGAGATTCGAAGTTCCTATCCGTCGCGGTTACCACCTGACGAAGGCCAGAGGAATAGTTGGCCGAAACGTTGTGTACCAATAAAAAAAAAGATCAAAAACAACAACTAATAAAGATGAGACTAATAGTCCGAAATAAAAATAAAAATTAACATATAATGCTCATCTCAAAAATGAATTCCAATTAAGGAATAATATATATATATCGTCGTTATTTGTTTTTTTTAATTTTTGGGTTATTTTATTTATGTGTCTTTAGAAGTTTAAACAACAGTGGAATTTCCACAGGTTCTGCTAGTTATTATTATTTCACAACTTATTCCGTACATCTTAAATCAAAGTTTCGTTAAATTAATTTCATCTAACATTCAATATGTACTATATATTTATGGCTTACAATTAAGATGTTCAGTTTGTAGTATGGTTATATTAAATTGATTAACCATTTTAATTCTACCTATCAATTTTTACAGTCATCTATCATTAATAAATTATCATGGTCCTCTATGTTCATGATATTTACTAATTTTATTAGTTCTATTATGTTACTTTAATCTTATGTGTTTGTTATATATACAGTTTTACTGTCTTATATCTTTAGATTACTTTGTACTTAACATAATGCATATACGTTTAGGATTTAAATATTTAGTTTCTATAATTTATTAATATTTTATTTAGTTCTTATGGATTAGGTTTACGTTATAATCCGATCCTGATTAGCCGCTTCTCTATCACTATTAATTTAAATTATCATATTTAATTTGGACGAAGCCGAGACAACAGGTAGCTGTTCCTATGCAAACATTCTTCAATTACATCTTGGCGCTTATTAAGTAAATCATCCATCGATGTTAATATGTGGTAAGGATAGAAACGTAACATTTTCTTTTTGTTTTACACGGTTTATATTTACCTGCTCTCACAACTACAGACCATTTTAATTTATATTCACTGATTCACTTAGGGCATTTGAGTTTTTCTTATTTTTTACTGCTCCTATTGATTCCATTATTGCCTATGCTTTTTTCATTATTGTGGTTTTCATTCTGTTTTCATTTTCCGCAGTTTACTTAAATGATAATGATGATCAAACTAGCATTCTGTGTCTCCAGGGTATGTTTTGTATTCCTACCTGTAACAACATCATATTTATATACACTATCAGAGATTAAATAATTTTAATTTAGTTGGCATTCCTTAGGATTTCTACAGTTACATTTTTTTCCATCTATAAGGTTCCTGTATTTCATTATCTCTGTTGTCACCGACTTCATTTAATTTTGCATTGTTGGAATTAATTATTGTTTTAGTTAAGTTTTTTATGTAAAAAAATGATAATTTTACTGTGTTCTTATTAATAATTGTGATGTTGAAATTAAGGTGTCTGTTTTTCCTTGTCCATAATTTATTGTTATACCTAATCAGGGTTCTTCTTGCTAGTTTTATTATTTCTAATTCTAGTTTAGTAACTTTTGTTTCCTTCTTTGCTTATTTCAAGGTCTTACCAAATAAACTAGGGGAAATAGATGGGTAGTATAAGTCTATGTAAAACATGATTTTGCGATTATTATCTTCGGGTAAATTGCTGAACCAGTTGGTAAATTACTCCGAAGACGACCGAAGAATTTGGTCTTCTTTGGATTTAAGTGCTGGCAGAATTCTGTCTAAATCTTTATTTTTTTACTAACATTTACTATATCTGATATGCATGGCGAAAGAAGTTCATGTTAGGGCTAGGGCTAAAATTTGATTTGTGATCTTTTAATGTGAATCTTGGCCATAACGGTGTATATACTTCTATGTTGTCCTGGATATTTAGTTTTGCGCGAATTTTTAATGCAGCAGAGCTGATACTATAGAGCTCTTTCTTTATCCGCCACTCTGATGTTTTCCTCAGTTCATTTATTATAGGGCTGTTATATTATTGAGATCCATGTTGTAAATATTCACAGTTTTGTCTGCCGAAACTATTAAGTTGGGATTATTCTTAATTTTTGGAAAGCTCCTGTTGTTTTTTTTAATTGTATGGTTTGTATATTTTTTCTTTTTCTTTACGGTTTCAAAGTTTTCACCCTGTTAAGCATGTCTAATTCAAATTTCTCTAAGGCAGGAATCACCGCTGGGCATTTTCTGGATTTAGTTTTATATATTTAAGTGAATGGCATTTCTTTCTCTAAGGATTCAGCATTTCTTTTAAGGAAGGGGTTAGCTGTTTGCACAGTGTCAATCATGTACATTTTCAGTGTGTAAATTTTTTTAATAGTTTTTACATTTTCGTAAATCTCTATAAAAACAGTACAAGTATGTGTGTGTAAATATCTAACAGGTAAATTCTTAAACTACTGGACACATAACACTGAAATCCTCAGGAAATAATATTCATGCACCAAGGATGGTTTATAGCGAGTAATATCTTTGTTTATATGCATAAATAATGTGTACAAACATCGGCAAATTTACACGTAAAATATATTAACTACTAGCCGACAGTTTTACGCATGCGCACACTTTTAAAACAGCTTCAGGCTAGAATGCTACATATTTTGATTGTCGTTGTATTAATAAAAAAATGAAATAATACGTAAATTTCACTCGCAGTTTTGAATTTGTTAATGCAAAGAAAAACCTATATATCTTTTTATTATTCACTTATCGAAGATATACCTGTATATCTTTTATTATTATGTGACCGATTAGATAAACAATTATTAATTACAAATAAATATTAGGTGTTTTATAGTGTACACACCGTGTTACATTTCAGGTAAGATTTCAAAATTAAATTAAATTTTTATGGTATCTTTCTTTTTTATTAAACGCCCAGCCAATGAATTACAAATAAATAGATAAATAGTCAGACCCCCCCCCCCTTATTATCACCGAAAAAATACTAGAAATATTACATAAAACTAAAAAATAAAAAGTCAGTTCAGCGTTTCAACATTTGAACAACGCTCGGCTAAAACCAATGATTGCCGGTCTCGCCCGAACCATGCTTGACGGGAATTCCCGAGAATCCGGGTTAAATTACGCAAGAGTACCAAAACTTCTTACGTTTCGAATGCATTCACTTTTTTTGAGAGTCGTTACATGGCATTTACGCAACATACCTATATATATATTTTATTCATTTATCGATTAGATGAACAACTATTGATACCAAACAGAAACTGACAAATTTTTCCGAATACATGCGTTTTTACCATTTTTAGTTTTTGCTGATAGAGATTTCTTACACGGGACATTGTGGCAACACAAAATACAGGTTTATTTCTTGAAAAAAAAAAATCTAATCAGATAAAATGTCTCATATATTTGATTCGGACTATTATTCTCATCTTTTTTTTTTTTTTTTTTTACATAGGTATCACCACATTATCAAGGCCCAGAGGCCACTCAAGGATAAGGGTTAAAGAGTGTACAGTAGAAATTGGACAATATAGTAATCATTAGTCATGAAAATTTGGTAAATTTGATAACTTATATGGAACGGCTCATCAAGAACTTATTTACTTTAGACTTGAACACAACCATATTGTAGTCAGCCGGAAAGCAGGAAAACGCAAGACAATTCCACAGGCGTGCAGTTCTAAGAAAGAAGCTTTGTTCATGGAATCTACGTTTAGGTTTATGCACAGATAAAGAGTGGGGGGGATTATTGATAGTGTTTACAGCTAGACGAGTGTTTCTTGTGAAAGTTTGGCGAGGGGGGACCATAGATTGAAGCTCAGTCGAACACTTCCTGAAAAAGTGAGTCGTAGAAAAACCTTTAACAAATATCTGAGTGACCCCTGTTTTTAAAAAAATATTTTTCAATGCTATTTAAAATATTTTAAAATGTTATCAAAAATATTTTAAAATGTTATTTAAAATATTTTAAAATGTTATTAAAAATATTTTAAATGTTATTTAAAATATTTTAAATAACATGAGATTTTTTCCATTCATAAAAATACATGCACTCGATTATCTTCGACACTTCCTTCGCTTACAGTAGAATAAGTTATTTTCATGAATGTGATTTTCTTAACAAAAACAAAACACGTATTCACGTTCGAATCCTCGACTGATGAAAATCCGCTAAAATAATCAGATTGTCGTATGCCACTTCTTTCAATCAAAACACCGCTACGAGACTATATCAACACATGAAAAGTTAACACGAAAGTATTAACATAAAAATATTGGTTGTTCTTCCATGACCGAAACAGATCTATAAATGTGCTGAAGTTTTTGTTTTGAAAGTAAAAAATGATTGATAAGATGAATAAAATTTAGGACTTGGAAATCTAGAAAATCACACACACACGCACACACACACACGCGCACGCACACACACACACATATATATATATATATAACTACTTCATTTACTCACATAAAATTAATATTCGAAAGTATAAATTTATGCGTAAACTTTAAGTATTTACTTCAAAAGTGCTCAATACGTAGGTAGAGCTAGTTAGTTAGTTATAAAATATATATGGCTTATAAGCCTGAAGAATCCTAGAGTGGATGAAACGCGGAATATTCAGTATAGCTTAATCGCCATATATATTTTATAACTAACTATATATATATATATATATATATATATATATATATATATATATATATATATATATAATAAAGTTTACAAATGTAATCCAAAATAACAAACTTAACATATATTATAGTTATTAAAGACTTAAAGATTTCGTATTTAGAAACTCAGCCTCGGTCGAAGCGTCTTGAAACCTCTCCATTTCTTTATTCTACGCACAATTTATCTTTCTTTTTATAATAATATATTGATTGAACTCACCCTTTTTTCCTTGTACCCATTTGTGAATTATTTCACGGAATTTTGCCTTTTGGATGACATCGAAATATCTTGCTCTGGATACCGGACTTTTACTAATTTTTTTTGGCTTTTACCGTACTTTTACTAATTTTTTTTGGCTTTTACCGTACTTTTACTAATTTTTTTTGGCTTTTACCGTACTTTTACTAATTTTTTTTTGCTTTTACCGTACTTTTACTAATTTTTTTTGGCTTTTACCGTACTTTTACTAATTTTTTTTGGCTTTTACCGTACTTTTACTAATTTTTTTTTGGCTTTTACCGTACTTTTACTAATTTTTTTTGGCTTTTACCGTACTTTTACTAATTTTTTTTGGCTTTTACCGTACTTTTACTAATTTTTTTTGGCTTTTACCGTACTTTTACTAATTTTTTTTGGCTTTTACCGTACTTTTACTAATTTTTTTTGGCTTTTATCGTACTTGGATATTCTACTCCACTCGACCATCCATTCAGTGAAATCATTTTTCTTTTTTCCCCTATTCTCTCTGTTTCAGTATTTTTTGAACTTTTACTAAGTAAGTTCTATGGTTTGCTTGTAGTTTCATTAAATACTTTGCAAGAAACATCCGATTCCGCATTTTGCTAATATCGACCCTCTAATGAGAAGGAAAGTATTTCTTTCGAAACTCCGCGGATTAAGGACAATCCACTTAATTTGTGTCCTTTATTTTAAGAATTTAATGGGTTTAAAAAAAAAAATCTCTTCTTAAAGTGTTTTAACAGGGTTTATGAATTCTTTGTTCTTATATATATATATATATATATATATATATATATATATATAATTAACTACTGCAT
Organism: Euprymna scolopes; assembly: GCF_053919585.1. Classification (NCBI taxonomy): domain Eukaryota; kingdom Metazoa; phylum Mollusca; class Cephalopoda; order Sepiida; family Sepiolidae; genus Euprymna; species Euprymna scolopes. Next base: position 48,962,474 of record NC_136493.1, on the reverse strand, counting down.
CAGCACTAACCCTATTCGGGTTTAACCGGCTTCCCCCGAAGGAGGAAGTTTCATGGGAGTATGAAATTCACAAGCGGTCCCCAGTCGCATGTATATCCCTGTCATGGGAGATGACGGCGTTAGGTTTTTGTAATTCTTGCAGGGAGGTGTCGACGTCCTCCGACATACAGCGCCTGGAATTTCCAAATTAGTCACCTATTTTAGTAATGACTAGGCTCAACGTTGCTTAACTTCGGTGATCTGACGAGAACCGGTGTGTCAAGGTGATTATGCCGTATATATATATATAATTAACTTACTTTTATTGTTATTATTATTTTGTCATCATCATCATCATCATTGCTTCTTTGAAATTCCACGGAATAAGGACTTTGTAAATTTGTTTTTTTTTAGTATTTGGCCGAACAATAAATTTGATTGTAAATTTCGACTTACAGTTTTATTTTCTCTTACACACACACACACACACACACACACACACACACACACACACACACACACACACACACACACACACACACGTGTGTGTGTTTGTGTGTGTGTGTGTGTGTGTGCATTTATAAATATAAATCTATCTATATCTCTATAAAAGTGAGAATGTGTATATGACGACACTTCTCAACCTATATACTCCACAAATTTTTTATCTACAGACTTGAAATTTTGTATATAGAATATTCACACATGTGGAAAATTTTTAATCGTTTTTCATCTGGAAAAAAAAGCTGCTAAGTCGTAAAAATTGAAAAATTGATGCTTGGGGGTCGTCGGATTTTTATGTGTTTGCTAATTGTTTATGTGTTTGCTAATTGTTTCACGAATGGGCATGCGCGAACTGTTCACATTATGATAAGAATAAGTTGATTTGAAAACTACTTTTGGAGATCGCGTCAAGTTAGGCTAATGGTTATCGTACTTAACTCATTATTTAAAAATTGGTAGTTTAGGTTTTGGTTTCGATCTCAGCTCAAGTATTTTTTTTTACTACAAAGAAAAAAACATAATACTAGCGTGCACATGTCTCAGTTTCTTTCCGTTAAGTTTTTACATCATTTTTTTAAAAGAATGTAACGTAAAAGAATGTAACGTAAAGAATGTAACGTTAAAGAATGTAACGTAAAGTTTAATACTGGGAAACGTCGGGTACATCTCCTAGTCTTTATTCTATAAAAGTTAGAATATATCTATGAGGACACTTCTCAACCTATATACTCTACAAAATTTTTATCTAGATACTTGTATTGTATTGAATTGGGGAACCCATTGTTAGGAGTCTCGAACCCAACCCTTTATTATTATTAATAGTGTTCGGACTCCAGCTAGGATTTGGGACATAGTTGCTGATACCCCCGTAATAATAATAAAGGGTTGGGTCCGAGACTCCTAACAAACGGTTCCCCAGTTCGATACAAACATTCGATACAAACACCTGACGAAGGCCGGAGGGCAAAACGGCCGAAACGTTGTGACAATAACAACCAAGATGAGGACGTTAGTCCGACAATCTCAATCAATGAAAACACCTCATCTAAAAAATACAGACAATTAGATACTTGTAATTTAGTATATAGAGTATTCAGACGTGGAAAACTTTTTAATTCATCAATTTTAATTTAATTCATCAGTAAAAAAGGAGTATATTTTTTACTTACAAGAAGTGAACTGTTTAGAAAAAAAAACATAATGCTCACATGCACATGTCTCAGTTTTTTCTGTTTTTTTTTTACTTAATTTTTGTTAAAGAAATTTAACGTTATGTTTAATAACTATGGAATTTCTGTTCATAATCAATAAACATTCTGCGTTAATTAAAATATAATATTTATGCGTATTTTACCACCGGGCAACGCCAGGCGGCCTGCTAGTATATCTGTAAAGTGAGAATGTGTGTGTGTTTGTGTGTGTGTGTGTGTGTGTGTGTGTGTGTGAGGACACTTCTCAACCTATATATTCAACGAATTTTTGATCAACATACTTGAAATTTGGTATATAAGGTATTCATATACGTGGACAACATTTGTATCGGTTCTCATCCAAATGGAAGGGCTGCTAAGGGGTAAAAATTGAAAAATTGGTACATGAGCGTCGTCGGATTTTTATCTGTTTATCAACAGTTGCACGAATGTGCAAACGTGAATCGTTCAAATGATGGATTACTTATGTTAAGAATAAGTAAGTTTGAAAACACTTTTGAAGATTGTGTCAAGCTGGCCTTATGGTTATCGTACTTGACTCAGTATTTAGGTTTTGATCTTGGTTTTGATTTGATATATATATATATATATATATATATATATATATATATATATATATATATATAACTATTTTCTTATTTGACAGGTTTGTATTAGCCGCGGCTGAATTATGTCATGACGTGTAGCCAGTTTGTTTACATGTATATATATATATATATATATATATATATATATATATATATATATATATATATATATATATATATATATTATATATATGGGTATGTGTGTGTGTGTGGGTGGGTGTATTTCGAGAGGCTACCTATAAATAAAGTGGTTTTTTACTCTTATGTTTTTGCAAACTTAAAATACCTCCGTTATTTTTTATAAAAGAAAAATAAAATAAAATAATGCCAACTGTTTTTTAAGGAACGTAAAATTATCTCCGATGATTTCTTTGGTGGGATTTCGCGATTCAACGAAACTCGTATATGCCTTTCTTCATTAAAATATGGATATCATACTATAAGTGTGACTAAATACATCATCTGGTTTGGAATGATAATTAACGCTATATATTATCTCTCTTTACGTGTGTATATATATATATATATATATATATATATATATATATATATATATGTACACACATAGATACATAATATAGATACATATACGCAAACACACACACACACACACACACACACACACATATATATATATATATATATATATATATATATATATATATATATACTAGCAGGCCGACCAGCATTGCCCGGTCGTAAAATACGCTTAAATATGATATTTTAATTAATGCAGATTTTCTATGTATTATCATATTATATTGGACCCAAGATATAATAATAATTTAACAAGTTAAAAAAAAAAAGAAAAGATTACTCGTCCGCCATCACCGAGAATGGAAACCAAAACGTTTAGCTTACGATTCACGTTTTCCATTTGACGTTAATGCCCGAACTAAGAAGACATGCTGCAAGGCTAAAAATTAAAACATGAACTAATAGCTATTACGTTACGAATACATATTCCTGACAAATTCCATTTCTTTACCTGGCAAATTCTATTTCTTTAATTTTCACACTTTTGCACCGACTTTCCCCGGCTAAAACCCAAATATAAAGTTTAATATATTACTCTATATATCATGTTTCATGTCTGTAGACCAAAACCTGACGGAGGAGTTTGGTAAGCAAAATTGTTTAAACAAAAAACATATACGCATACATATAGAGAGAGTTTTGTGTTTATTATAAACTTTTTTACGCAAATATTACGCAACTATAAATCATGTAGAATATCCTGTATGAATATAATTACACGTTTAACTAAAGATGATCATTCTATAAGGAAACCGAAAAAATTAATACGGATTAATTAAATTTAATGTTTAAAAGAATATGCAAATTAGCTAGATCTTTTGCAGATAATTGAAATTCCACGATCCATATATAACAGAGTTGCATTTTATTTTTAAATAGACAGAAAAAAGTGGTTCTAAGATGAATATCAATACACAAAATAACCCAAATTTATAGGAGTATAGATATAGATATATTCAGTATACGTATATGTGGGTGTGTAGAAATTCAAGAAATTAAATGTCAGTGCTATGAGGCTACTTTCTTGAATTCTTGTTCTCTTCCAAGCTTATTTTCGTTTTGAGATGGACTTAATGGGCATGCGTCGTGCACGACGCTCAGACTCGATTATGGTTGGTGGCTTGTTTGTTAAGTGAGGGCCTTTGTGCAGAGAATATGCCGCTCCATGTTGCTTCTAGCGATGCTGGTGACGCCGGAGTCTTCCTTTTGCTGCTTGACTATCCCCGACAAGGCACGAGTGGGTTGAGCAGTAAGCAACCATTTGCTTCGACCGCACAGTCGACTGATCGGCTTCTTTTGATTTCTCGAAAGCCACTTCAAGACGACATGCAATGTTTTTAGACGGCCACGACGGGGAGAAACAAAGAGACGCAACATCCTTCCCCATCCGGCATATTCAAGCAGGCATAAATCATAACGTTCTTTGAAGACACGGACGACGGCAACATTTTCGAGAGACTTTCTTGAAAATAATAATAAAAAATAATGCCGAAAAAGAAGAAAAATAGAATTTCCAATTTTACCAGAAGTTTTCTATCTTCCCTCGCAAGCCCACGCCCAGAAACCCCCATTTTTATTTTTTATTTTTCAGGTAGTAATATAATTCGAACGTTAACGACATCTCCCTATTTCTATTTTTCTTCTTCTCTTTCCCTTTTTTCTCTTTCTCTTTTTTCTCTTTCCCTTTTTTCTCTTTCTCTTTTTTCTCTTTCTCTTTTTTCTCTTTCTCTTTCATCTTAGGTAGGATGACGTTCTTATTTGCTTACCTCCTCATGAGGGCAGAGTTAAATAAAAGATTGTTTTTTTTTAGTGACGTGAACGTCTACCTCTCCCCCCAAAAAAGTCATTCTTGATTAGGACAAAAATAAAAACAATTGCCCCAGTCTAGAAAGATTTCCCATTCATTGACCAAGGACAGAAAAGATAAAGTGTAGCACGAGGTGCCTTCAATAAGTTTCCAGAGTTTTATTTGTACAGACATTTTTTAATTTCATAGACTCTTGAAAAGTCAGTATATCATTGCTATACGTCTTATGAGATGGCTGACACATTTTTATGATTGCAGGTTCAAAGGAACAACTATAGCAAGAATTGAAATACCCCCTACTAAAGCATGATTGTCACAGTTGGATAATTTCAAGAATGCAATCTGGGCGTAAGGACCATCTAGAAGGATGATAAGCAATAAAGTTCTGTGTTAAACTTGGAACAAATGCCACAGAATTGTATGGAATACTTCAGACTGCTTTTGCACCACCTTGCATGAATCGAGCATCAGTCTTTGAGTGACATAAGAGAGTCGAGGAAGGCAGGGAGTCTGCGAGAAATGATGAGAGGTGTAGAAGCAGTAAGGAAGTTAGAACACCAAAGTTAATTAGCTAAATAAAAAATTTCAATCGATAAGGACCGTCGTGTGTCTATAGAGACAATAAGTGTCAAGTTTGATGTTAGTGTGGGAACTGTGTACACAACTATTCGCGAGGAACTGAAGATGTGGAAGATTTTTGCGAATACACCAGACCATAACTCTACAAAGATGGGCATCAAGACAGTTCCTCACCCTCTCTAGAGTCCAGACTTTGTATCCTGTGACTTTTGTTTATTCCCTAAGCTCAAGGAAAACCTTAGAGGTTGTCGTTATGAGACAATTGAGGAGATGAAAGAAGCTGCAACGAGGGTCATTGACATGCTCACACAAGTGGACTTCTATAGGGCCTTCCAGAAGTTGTTTGAACGGTACAAAAAGTGTATTGCAGCCGGAGGAGATTACTTCGAAATGGACTAAAGTTTCATGCGAGTACTATCACTTAAAGAGCCCATACAAAAAAGTCTGGAAACTTATTGATATCACCTCGTCTCTCTATATATGTATATAAATATGTATGTTGATATATATTTGCATGTGTGTATACCTGAATATATATATATATATATATATATATATATATATATATATATATATATATATATTGGTGTACGTGCCTATTTTTTTAAATAGGCATCACCACTTATTAAGGCCAAGAGACCACTCGAGGATAAGGGTTAAAGAGTGCACAGTAGAAATTGGACAATATAGTAACCGTTAGTAATGGAGATTGGGTAAATTTGTTAACTTATATGGAACGGCTCATCAAAAACTTGTTTACGTTAGACTTGAAGACAACCATATTGTAGTCAGCTGGAAAGCAGAAAAACGGAAGACAATTCCACAGGTGTGCAGTTCTAAGAAAGGAGCTTTGGTCATGGAATCTATGCTTAGGTTTAGGCACAGATAAAGAGTGGGGGAAATTAGTGATAGTGTTTTCTGCTAGACGGGCGTTTCTTGTGAAAGTTTGGCGAGGGGGGACCATGCACATTCATATGCTTGTGCGTTCTTGATTTATCTTTTCGCTTAGAAGTACGCGATCATAAACCCCATTTCCCCTCCTCCTCCTCGTTTTGTTTGACACGTGACTACGTAGTTTTGCTTATGTGTATTTTTACATATTTGTATACGTCTGCACGTATTTGCTTGTTTCTATCGTATGCATGTTTTATATTCGTTTATTTTTTTGACACTTATCTTACACGATCTGTCGCTTTATTCTTTTTCCCTTTTTCCTGGCTGATTGATCCCCACACTTATTAGAACCAATCGCAATCCCGATTAACAGTTTATATTTTCGAACACGTAAAAACATTCTTCAGTGTACTTTTCATATATTTTCTCCAACATTTACTTCAGTTTCTTTCCATCAATATAAAACCACACCATACATTATTCATCGAAAAAATATACATATTTGTTCGGGTAACATTTTGGAAAAAGGCACGATTTTCCCCTTTCATTTTGCATCATTCATAGATATGGAAGCCCCGAACATCAGAAACCTACGTTTTTTTTTCTATTTACGTTTGAATGTTAAAATGCGATCATGTATTACTTCTTGTCATTCGTAAATAAACAAATACTACGTTGGTCTGCTGCTGCTATTTTGACTAATAGTAATACTAGTAGCGTTATTTCTCGTTTTATTATTATAACTACTACTACTACTACTACTCTTAATTATCTATCAAGCAATAGGATAGCGTGAGTGTTATTTATTTGTGTCACACTTGCATCCAAGTGATTGTCGTTTAATTATTATGGACTTTCATTTCTTGTTATACATACTTTCCTCAAGAATTCTTTATAAGTCTTGGTTTCGGTTTCGATTATAGCTGATGCCACTCCAGTAATCTATTTTTGTATAAATAATTTTATCCAGAATTCTTTATAAGTTTTCGTTTCGATTATAGCTGAAAGAATCAAGTTATATATATATATTTTTTTTTTTTTCATAAGTTTTGGTTTCAGTTTCGATTCAAGATGATGAACCAAGTCATATGGATATATACTTTTTTTATTTGGGAAGTTGCACCTTTATAATATATAAAAAAATCGATAGAACATTAACTCTCTAATAATATATATGGAATCTGCAAGAATTAAAATATCATATTTAAGCGTACTTTACGATCGGGCTTTGCGGGGCGTTCGTGCTAGCTTAGATAAATACTTTTGCAATTTTAACAAAAGAGCTACAATAATGTCAGAGCGTCTCTATTTACACTGAACATCCACAGAATGCCAACATCAATATATTATATATGAATGTAGAATTGTAGAATTTCCACAGGTCCCGCTAGTTATTATTATTTTTATTCTTATTGTAAATGCTAATATTAATAATATAATAATTTTACTTATTTTATACGTACTCAGGACACGCACGACACGTTTTTCTCTTTATTTTTGTACTACCATTACTATTGCTACTACTATTTATTGTTATTAGCATTATTGTTAATACTAACATTTCAGCCCGGCGTTGCCCGGCTGTTTGGATGTGTATGTTGGGCAAAAAAAAAAAAAAAAAAGTGGTAGTAGGAAAGCAGGCTCGAACCCGTACCGCAAAGGAAGGAAAAGAACGGGGGAAAACCCTGATATCTTTGCTGTTACGACTACCGCCAAACCGGAAGTGACCTAGGTTTAAATTAAGGCTAGACAATCGAAAAGAGAGGATGACGTTCGAAAATATCGATGAAAAAAGCGACCCCTCCCTGTTGAAAAGTGCCCAGTTGATGGCGAAGAAATGAATGTTTTTAGCCAATTGTTCGGTATTTGTCGTCTGAAGGGTCGAGTTTCAAAACGATACTGATCTTGTAAAAATCCGTCGCCTCTGTCGAAAGTTTTAGGCAAACATGAAAAGATACATACATGCATTTATATATTGTTAACTAAACATTTTCGGCCCAAACCGATTAAAAAGCTTGCCCTATCTCTGAATACCCTTTATGTAAAATCCAAATGTTTAGACCAAAAATTGTCTAGGGTTCAATTTTTTTTGTTTTAACTTTGAACCCGATTATGATCCCTTAACAGTTATTGTTTTGTGTTCACACACACACACACACACACACACACACACACACACACACACACACACACAAAAATACACAAACACACACACACACACTTTATAGTGTCCGGCGTTGCCCTGGTACTTGGAGGTGTATGCTGAGCAAAAGAAAAGAAAAAGAAAAAAAGCGGTCAATTTTTAAAAATTTGACCCCTATTATGACCCCTTTACATTTATTGCTTTGGGCCCAAATAAAGTTATTAAGTTAGATCCATGTCCAAGGAATCTAAAATTGCAAGTTTTTAGACCTTAAATTGTCGGAGGAGTTTGGTAGAGTTCTTAAAGGTCAAATCGTTAAACTTTGACCCATTAACAGCCAAATTTCTGGCCGAAAACCGATCACATAGATTTTCCCAAATATCAGTACCCTGTATATCAAATTTCGAGTCTGTAGACTGAAAATTAACAGATTTATTACGAAGGAAAATGTACACCGACACACAGACAGACAGACATACACACAGACACGTTCACTTTTATAGATATATAGATAGATTACTATTCATGATATAACAGTTCTATTTACCTTACACGTATTTCGGCAGAAAACGGTCACGGATGTTTACAACTATAAACTATAAGGTGGCAGTCTGAAGTATTCCATACAATTCTGTGGCATTTGTTCCAAGTTTAACACAGAATTTTATTGCTTATCATCCTTCTAGATGGTCCTTACGCCCAGATTGTATTCTTGAAATTATCCAGCTGTGAGAATCATGCGTTAGTAGAGGGTATTTCAATTCTTGCTGTAGCTGTTCCTTTGGACCTGCAATCATAAAATTTTGTCAGTCATCCCATAAGATGTATAGCAATAACATACTGAATTTTCAAGAGTCTATGAAATTTACATGTACAAAAAATAACTCTGGAAACTTATTGATTGTAGGCACCTCATAGAAAGTACAAAGGTTACGATGATAAGATCGTAACCTTTGTATCATTAAAAAAAAGCCTAAAATTAACTGAAAATAATCAAATAATAGGCAACACAAAATTGTGTTTACATTATCGTTGTCTTAATGTTCTCAGGCAGTTGCTATTTTCTAAAGTGCAAACATACATGTGTTTTATAAATCTATCGAAAATCAACTAGCGATCATATTGAAACGACATTTTCAATACTTATTGCATTTTGGATAAATTTATGTATAAAATGCAGTGTCCAAAATATATATGAGGGAAATATTTTTTGGACCTGAAACAGTCATATTTAATTTCATGCAATCTTTAATTAACTTTATAAAATGCTGAGGGTAACTTTTGTTTGCCATGAATTCGTATTAAAATTTTTTAATACATTAAAATGATTTAAATTCCATTATTCGGAAATATTCAGATTTAACCATAGAATTATGAGTAAACGTATCCAATTCTTTTATCATTATTAAACGTTAAATTATACATGGCGATCAATGAAGGTCCCTACTGATCACTTCGTAAAAAATAAATACATACATTTATCGAAAAAGGATACTTAATTATATTTCCGTTTTATTTACATCCTCCTATATTACACCGGGCAAAGCCGGGAAACGGGTCCTGCTAGTATTTTTATATTTTTTATAATGTTGGCCTTTCTTCTTTGCTTACGGGAAGTATTTCGCTTCGAAATGCAATAGCCTAAAGAGATTTTTTTTGCCTTTTTGTAAAGTCCTTTCCCGCCTTATCGATAAGAAAGTCGTCTGTAACATTTATTCCCTATGTTTTATTAAATACAAACAATTGCTCCTCTTAACCGTGAAGAGCTTGAGCTATCTTGATAGTTATTTTTTCTTCAAGTAAAATGCATTATTAGGTTTATTTATTATATCACCTCTCTCTCTCACACGCATTATATATATATATATAAATATATATATAAATATATATATAAATATATATATATAAATATATATATAATATATATATAATATAAATATATATATAATATAAATATATATATATAAATATATATATATATAAATATGTATATATAAATAAATATATATATA